>NW_020450296.1:43252-49950 GCF_003343035.1 Apteryx rowi | reverse complement strand
GGGGGGGGGCTGCAGAGGGGACGGGGCGCGGGATCCCGCTCCTAAACCTGCAACGAGGGAGACAGAGGGCGCCCGGGAGGTGCCGCAGCCTCCCCGGGAGGTTTGCCCGTCTCCCCAGCCGGCGCCGAGGGGCTGGGATGGGATGGGGGGGCCGGCGGCCCATCGCCGTGCCGAGCCCCCCAAAACACGTGTTGAGCCCCTCGCACACGCGTGTCCCCTCACACACGCGTGTCCTCTCGCGTGGGCTCCAGGCCTGGGAGCCGCYGGGCCGGGCGGCGCGTGGGGCGAGGTGGCTGCGCCAGCCCCTTGCGGCCCGGCCCCACCTTCGCCGGTTAAACAGGTTTGAAGTCCAGGGCAGAGAGGCCTCGGCGGCGGCGGCGGCAACGCTGCCAGGGCTCCCGCCGCCCCCCGGCCCTCTCGGCACGTAAGTCGCCGGGCGAGGGGAGCCCGGCTCCGGTTGCCTCCCGGCTGCCCCGCGGGGGGGGTTGGAGACGGGGTGGGGGGGGAGGCCCAAACGCGGCCAGGGAGCTGCTTTTCCGCCATCCCGCCTGGCGGGAGCGCGGGTGGATCGCGGCGGCGTGCCTCAGTTTCCCCATGCTGCTGGCCGGGCCGGGGTGGTGGGGCTCCTGACGCGGGTGCAAGGAGGAAGGYGCCTGGGGCGGGATTTTCCCTGCGGGAGGCTCCCATTCCTGCATCCAGCAAGGGCTGGGACGAACGTAGAGACCCGGAGCCACTGGCTGGGGCCCTCTGGGAGGGGGAAAATCTGGGATTTCCACATGGATCTCCTGCTCCCCCTGTAGCAGGCAGCACCCAGCTCCCTCCTGCACCCACCCTGACTTGGAAACAAATCTGGCCCGTCCTCACTCCAGCTGCGCACCCCAGCACGCATGTTGGGACGCGACCCACGCTGGCGCGGGACGGAGCCATGCTTGGATCGGCCTGGTGGGATCCAGCTTTCCCGAGCTGCGCGGCTCAACTCCCAGCCCGAAACCCCRGGGGCGTTTGATGAGGGGGGATTCCTGGGCCAAAACCTCTCATTCTTGTTGTCTTTTTGTCTGTCTACTTCCTCCTAGCGCAGGGTGAGGCCGGCGGGGATGGGATCCGCCTCCTAGTCCCCTCCTGCCGCCCCGAAACGTGGGATAAAATCCCAAAACACCATGGCTGTGGCCGACCCAGTCCTGCCCCCCGAGGAGGTGGCCTTGCTGGAGCTGGGGACGGCGGCCACCCCCCCAGACAAGGTGCCCGCCGGCTGCACCGAGCCCCCGGGGCACCCTGACGCCACCCTGCCTTGGGATCAGTGCCAGCACGGCACCCGGAGCCAGTCGGATCCTGCGGAGGCCAAGAGGCGCTCGAGCCCCGAGGGGGGCCGTGAAGACCCCGAGGAGGCCACCCCAGCCAGCCCCCCGGGTGAGGCTGAAGACGAGGAGCCCCCCGGGCTGCCCGTGGTGGCCGCCCACGTCTTCGTGCCCATCGACCCGCAGTGCATCGAGCGGAAGCAGCAGCCGGCCCCGCGGCCCCGGGAGCAGGGCGAGGGGGGCTACGTGGCCCCCCGCGGCGACAGACCCGACGGCCTCCGCCAGAAGCAGGTCTTCCTCCCCCTCGCCTACAGGGACGCCCCGGGCTACGAGGGGCTAGCGGCCAAAGTGCCGGCCAAGGCGTCCCGGTGCCCCTGCGCCGAGGATTGCAGCTCCGACAGCCTCAGGGCTGTGGCGTCCGTGGTGGGGGCCCTGCTCCTCTGCCCCTGCCTCGTCTACGGCGCCTACGTCTTCCTGCCCTTCGACGCCCCGTTCCTGCCCACCGTCGGCGCCCGCCTGGTCTACACGCTCCGCTGCGCCGCCTTCGCCACCTTCCCCGTCGTCCTCGGTGAGCCATGGGGTGCGGGATGCGGCGGATGCAGCGGAGCTCTTTGCAGCTCCGTCGCTCCTGCGACCGAGTTTTCCTGCCCTCTTCCCACCCCTCTCCGGCTCTCTGTCCCCGATGCGGCTTCCTAACCCCCCCAGCACCGCGTGCCTCGGTCACCGGGCGCCTGCTCAGCCCCTCTCTCTGCCCCCCCGCCAGGGATGATCGTCCACGGCATCTCCCGCCTCTGCTCCTCCTCGCTGGAGCCCTTCGGGGAGCTGCAGCRGGAGGTGGAGATCCACCGCACCTACGTCTCCCAGTCCGTCCACCTCTTCATCCTCTACTTCTTCAACATGGCTGTGCTGGCCACCTACCTCCCGCAGGAGGCCCTGAAACTCGTCCCCCTGCTCACGGGGCTCTTCGCCATCTCCCGGTAAGCGGCTCCTCGCCCTCCACCCCGGCATCCCCTYCCTGGGCAGCAGGAGGTTCCCAGAGGGACCAAGCCAGGTCCGTCAATCCTGGAAAACTCCCTGCCCTGTTTTTTGTCCCCCTTCCTGCAGCAGCCGCCTGGGTCTGGCAAACCCTTGCTGTTGCCAGTGCTCCTGAGCCCTGGGCATCACCGTGTCACCTCCCGGCGTGCCCTCGCTCAACCCCGACCTGTCTCCCGTCTCCAGGCTGCTCTACTGGCTCCTGTRTGCCATCGGACGCTCCTTCCGCGCCTTCGGCTTCAGCATGACCTTCCTGCCCCTCCTGGCCATGCTGCTCTGCAACCTGTACAGCATGTTCGTCCTGGAGCCCGAAAACCTCCTCGCCGTGGCGGGCGCCAAGGCCGAGGRCCCCTCCAAGGACAGCGGGAACAAGCTCCGATTCTGGGGGTGAGAGGGGCCGCGGGGAGACCGGGGTGCTCAGCTGCGGCCCCCGGGGTGCGGAGGGGCCGAGTCCTCCTCGCGCTGGGCAGAGACGCCGCAGGATGAGCCCGGAAGGCGGATGGGGACAGGTGGATCCGGCTGGGTCCCTGCTCGGAGCCRGCGACATCCCGCTGGATGCAGAGGGCTGGGCTGTAAAACCCTCCGGGCTGGGAATTTCCTGCAGGAGGGCGAATGGGGGACCCAGAGCAAGTCCCAGCAAACAGCAGGACCCATTTCACAGGGACGGGTAGGTGGAAGGGACCCAAACCTCTTGCTGGAGCTGGCTTTGCCCAATAAAACCCTTCCACCAACTGGCTCCGTGATTAAATCTCCCCAGGACTCGCCCTCACCACGAAGACTTGCAGCTTCACCCTCGGCCCCTGGGATCCAGCCCCAAAATGATGTTTCCAAGAGGGGGGAAAAAAACAGATGTTCCCCCATCCTGTCCCAGCACCGTGACAGCYTCGTCCCTGCCTCCAGATCCCAGATCCTGCGCGGCGGCTCAGCCAGGCCCAGCACGTCCCTCCTCCTCCTCCTGGCAGAGGCTCAGCGTCTGGCTCGCAAACCGGTCGGCCAGGTCCGAGGGAGCCCTGCCCCGGGGAGGGACGCGGGCGAGACGAGGTGGCCCGGGGCTGGGTGAATCGGCTCCAGCCTTGCTGCTGCCCAGCCCAGGGGGGCAGCCGATCCCCCCCCTGCCCAGGCACCCAGCCTGCACCCCACGGCCCCCCGTCAGCACCCTTTGCAAGGCAGGGCGGGAGAGGGATCCCCCAGCTCTCTCCCTGGGAGCGCGGGAGCTTCCCTTGTCTCAGACGCATGGTTTTGTGCCCAGAAAAAGAGAACTGGCTCCTTCCGAGCTCCAGCCTCCGTTAACCCCTGCGAGGCCCCGGRGCTGCTCTCCCCCAGCACGACGCTTCTGCGGGAAACCGCTCCTAGAAATCCCTTTTATTTGGTCCAAGACAATCAGTGRTTGAGAACACGGAAACCCAGCGCGCCCCAAAGCACCACGGTGCCTCCGGTAGCACCRAGCGGCGCAGCCCCCCCGCAGCGAGGACCACGCGCGCCCCACGGCCCCCAGCCCCGTCTCAGCCCCGCGGAGCCAACGGCTGCGGGCAACCGAGCACGAGGCTGGATCAGCCCTCCCTGGTCCCGACAGGAGGGATCGGAGCGCAAGTCCTCCCGCGGAGGAGCCCCGGCCGGGCGAGGGCGGCGCGAGAAGCAGCAAGGCACCGGCGCCAGCCCCGCTCCTGGGTCAGAGCTCTCCGAGCGAGCCCGGAGCACCCAATACGGGAGGGGGCACAGCCAGCGCCGGCTGCTTGGCTAAGGCCAGGCCAGCAGTGGTTTTATCCCTTAGGACAGGAAAAATCTTTCCCTCTGCTCAGAGCAACCACCGGCTCCTCCAGTCACTTCCCAGCTGGGCAGATAAGGGAAAAAGAGGGAGAAGTGCGATCTGGTCCAGGCTCCGGACAGCAGGAGGGAGCAGGACAGAGGGACGCAGCGCAGGCGACTGCAGTGAGCGTTGCTCCAGCCTCCTCCGAGCCGGCTCTGAGGGGGCGGACGGGGGGCAGAGATGAGATGGCAGGCGTCGGAGCCCCCGCAGGCAGCTGCGTCCCCCTGTCCAGGGACGAGGAGGGTCCCGGCGGTCTCTCCGGGGACCGGCCCCGTTCAGTTGATGGGCTCGTACTCGGAGTAGCGTTTCCGCTGGGCGAAGAGGACCACGAYGCTGCCCACCAGGAGCAGCGCCATGGGGGTTCCCAGCGCCACAGCCATGATGGAGATGACGAGGGGGGAGAAGGTGTCCTCAGGGGGCTGCCCGAAGCCCAGCAGCGCCGACCTGCAGGAGGGGACGATGCACGTGGGGACGCAGCTCGGCTCCCCCACGCCGGGAAGACCTGGGGCTCTCTGCCCCGCTGGGGCCAGATCTGCTGGTCCGTCCCCGCACCAGGATTTCCTGGCAGGATCCCACASGGGGCAGGGAGAGGGACATCTCCCAGGCCAGGGGAGAGATCGGGACAACAAACTGCCCAACTCCTTGCTACAAGGCAGTAGGAAACCACAAATTTCAGACGGGGGCACAAATCAAGGGCTACCAACCACGGAGACTCCCTAGCCCAGGATTTTCAAACCGCAAGTTATTAGCGGCCCTTGGCACCCACCGGACCCCGCTCACCAGCTCAGGTAACGCTTCTCCTGGTAAACCTCTCCGTCCTCGCCCCCGAAGGAGATGTTGATGGCGCTGACGGCGTAGGCGCTGCCCAAGCCCTCGCCGAAGTAGGCGCGGATGACGCCGGACGCCGGCAGAGTCCAGTTGGCCGCTTGCAGGCCGTGGGCTCGGCACCGGATGCCGTCCTCGCGCTTGGGGCTCCGGGAGCCATAGGCGGTCGCCTTCCACTGGAGGAAGCTGAGCGCGGCGCTGGCGTTTCGGGCCTCGGCTGCCAGGGAGAGCGTCTGATCCRGGGGAGAGCAAGAGGGGGCAAAGGAAGGGCAGGAAAAGGTCTTTACGGAGCCGCAGCGGGGAGCCAGGACTCCTGGGCTCTCGGCGGAGGTGCGGGAGGAGCAGGATGCCCGACTGCTCACCCCCGGAGCGGGGGACATCCCCAGGCCCGGAGCTGGCCGCCRCSGCCGCGCTCACCTCGAAGATGGTGGGTGTGTACTCGTCGTCGATGGAGCGTGCCGAGCGCAGCCTCCGCGCCACCCCCGGCTCCTCCACCGTTGCCACCTCCAGCACGAAGCGGGAGCCGTTGCCCCGTGGGGCCACCCCGGCCAGGACAAACTCCACCTTGGAGCTGTTTGCCGTGTGCAGGAGGCTGGGCAGGGGTCCGTCGCGGCCATTGGCCTCGTAGGCTGTCACCTGCCGGAGACGCGGGCAGGAGGAAGAGTGTGATCCAGGGCTGGGACACCAGGGACCACTGGTCCCTCTCCAGGACCTCGTTGGATGAGATATTCAGCAGGACATAGGGGCTGTGCTCACCCTAGAGCAGCGAATCCCCCCCTCTCCGCCCCTGCGGACGTACCCGGAAAGCCAAGCTGCCGTTGGAGAAGCTGCCGCTGGGGTCGGAGGCAGGGACACCCAGGAACTCGGCCGTCAGCGCCGTGTGGTTCAGGGTCCTGTTGATGCTGTCCCAGGAGAAGCTAGAGAGGTCGTACGCGGGGTAGAAGAGCTCCTCCGGCGTGTCGGCCTTGCTGTACTCAAACACCTGGGGCCATGGGAGAGGAGAAGGGTTGGGAGCCGCCGGCGGACGCTCGGGACACCACCACTTCGCGCTGCGGACAGCGGGTCACCATGCWCGGGGCTGCCACCGATGGCAGGAACAGGATGGAGCCCAAGGAGGAGCTGCCTTGGCCGGACATCTCAAGGCCCCATCTCGGGGGAGAGACGCCCAGGGCAGGACGCGCAGGGGGCAGTTTGGCCGCAGCCACCCAGCGCAGGGGGCCACCCCCAGCCGGTACCTTGGTGAAGACGATGGCAGTGGAGTACACGACGCTGCCGGGGGGCTCGATCCAGATGGCCCCGGCGGGGGCGGGCGAGAGCAGCCGGGTCCAGTTGACGTGCAGGGTGCTGCTCTGGCTGCCCGTAGCCACCAGCAGCGCCGCGGGAGCCCCGATGCTGCTCCACACGTAGTGCAGCGTGTCGTTCTGCCCCACGGCCCGCACGTGCAGCAGGTTGACGGAGGAGTTGTTCCAGCCGGGGTTGTACTGCATGGACACCTGCGGAGGAGCGGGAAACCCTCAGCGAGGCCCCAGCGCTGCCTAGCGCGGGGTTCCCCGACCCGCTTAGACGAGGACACGGGAGAACCAGCCGCCGCCTCAGCTTCCCCACCAACTTTGCAAGTCGGTCCCGAGGACGCGGGACGTCTCGCAGCGTGGGAAGAAGGCAGGCGGCCCCGGGCGGGCGCAGCGGCAGCGGGGAGGTTAGGGATGAGCAGGCTGCAGCCGTGGGGGACCGGCTGCGGC
>NW_020450296.1:30386-42802 GCF_003343035.1 Apteryx rowi | reverse complement strand
CCCCCTCCTTAAAGGCGCAGCGCCGCGAAGCAGCGGGAGCTTCTTAAAGGAGCCGCTGCCATCAACCCGCCCGCAACCGCGGGACAGGAGGGTTGCGCTGCGCTTGGCTGCAGCTGGACGCCCGCGGCCCARCGCCACAGAAAAAGGCCGAGGAATTTCACGGGGAGCGACAGCAGCGAAGTGGAAGGGTAGCTGCCTTCCCCGCTCSGGCGCCGCTGGCACCAAGCAACCAACCTGCTGCACCGTGACTAATTTCTCGGCTGGCTGATCCGGCCTGGAGCTGGACAGATGCTGCCAGCTGCATGCTGGCGCCTGGACCTCATTCCACTGCCTCCCAAGGGGCRTCTCATTTTAAGAACCTGTTCCTTTCCTGGTAATTTTTTATCCACCCTGGGAAATTGCATCCTGGTTACAAAATCCAGCAATTTGTCCACTTGTCCAAACTCCCCTGACTCCTCCCAGCAAAAGGGGAAGGGCACAGGCAGCGGCAACGGCAGGCTGGATGCACTGAGACCAGATTTTGCCCCCACAGCGCTCAGTCCAGTCCCCTACTATTTTCCTAACTCATGTAACCATCTTGCAGCCTCATGCTCCATACCTCAGGAAGAGGAAGGGCTCAAGCTTGGTCCACGGAAAGCCCTGCTGAGGCTGCCACGGAGATTGCTGCTGCAAGTTTCCCCAGCAGCAGCGTTGCAGAGGACCTCACAACATCGAACAGACGACGGGAGCGGTACGAGCCGGCAGGGCGATGACCGAGCAGTTCCCCCATTTCCTCCCCAGCGCACTTGCAACAAACACGCAGACAAATGGACTGAAGTGATGTGTTTTATTGTTGAGGCAAAGAGCAATGAGAAGTTACAGTATAGACTTAAATTAAGCATCAGTGTCTCCAAACAACAAGGGCACATACGTGACACTGGCTCTTTTGCCACATTCATGTTCTTTTTTCCCCACCCACAGACTTTAGACAAACTAATTCTCAGACTTTGCCCTGGCTCAGCCTCAGGGACAGGGGAGAAGCTGCGTCGCTCCACTGAGCTCTTCCTGCAGTTGAGTCGGAGGCGCCTGGCTCTTCCTGCGGGTGACTCAACCCCTCTACTCCTGGGCTGCCTCTGGAGCTGCAGGCTGCTTGCTTTGATCGTCGCCTTTCTTTTTGTGCCCCGAAACAATGTCATCGATACGGAGGAGGAGAACAGCCGTCTAGGGAGAAAGCCCGCAGCCAGGTGAGAGAGGAGCTTGCTGCAGCGCTTCTGGCAGCGCAGAGCTAGCTGGCTTCCTCTGCAGGGCCGCACGTGCACAAGCTTCCCACCCAGTCTTTATTCCATAGGAATCGCGCTGATTTGTGTTTAGACCAAGCTGCAGCCCAAGACAAGGACCCTACTTAACACTATATTTTAAGTCTAGTCCAGAGCCCATCCTGAATAAGAATAAAATCCAACCTACCTGGCTTTCACAGCAAAGAACCAACTGCCTCTAATTAAATGATCTCTTACCACAGGGCTGTTGAACAGCACAGAACAGCCCGTCCTTGCGAGACTAACGAGCACAGTTGGCAATAACGGGCAAGATGGAAAACGACCCATTTCAGTTCAGGCTAGGGATCAAAACACAACTCCCCGAGAGCCTGAGTGCAGGCTCTGGTCACCCACGTGCTGCATCCCTTATCACGTTGCTTCCTGCGCTAGCTAGATGCGAGCCGACGCACCAGCACGTGCCACAAACGGTTTGCAGGACCTACCCCAACATCTGGGCGTGCAGGCAGTAACAGTCCTCTCTCCGAAAGATACGCTACGGAGGCTCACTTAAGTTTCTTCCTTACCTCTACTGCTGTTTTGTAGGTCTGCAATTTGACTGCTAAAGGCTCCCAGATCCCCAGGTCCTTCATGTCGACTAAGGCTCCGGTCTCACCATTCACTCCCCACGTCTGGCTGCCTTCTTGAGTGTGTTTTGCCTGTAAACAGAGCGAAAGCTTACTCCAAAGTCATCTCTGACAGAGTAAGACAGCAAATTCAGCTTTAGGGACTCAAACGGATCACGTGTTTACCAAAACGGTAAGAAATCATAAGAAGTTTCTCAACTGTGGAGTTTATACAAAAGTATTTGTTACAGAGCACCACGTAAACCCTTCCCTCTCATGCTACCCAACCTAATCTCAAAGTTTAAGACTTTGATTTTGTTCACTTTCAGGTTTTAACTCTGGGACATCCAACAAGCTATATAATTCCCCTCTCTTGTTTTCACATTTTGGCACAAAACTTTGGTAAAAATGTTTGCAGCCCAACTAATGAGAAAAAACAAACAAAAAAACCAAATCCAATCTTTCAATCACCTTCAACAGATAGGTTATTTCAAAAAGGTTTTCTTTAGTGTAAAAAGGCCTATTGTAACTACAAAAAAGCTGCACCCTGAGTAGTATGACAAGCTGCTATCAGAATACACAGAAGCACGATTGATCTGAGGGGTAGGAGAGGGCACAAAGCAGCTGAATCTCTCGGGAAGATCCCGTGACATGTGCCTTACCCTGAGTGAGGTCAGCACACGGATGGTACTAGCACCACAGTTCTGGATCAGTGTTCTGGGAATGACTTCCAGAGCCTGGGCTACGGCCCGGTAGGGCCACTGCTCCACGCCCGTCATGCCTTTGGACTTCTCCGTCAGCGCGTGAGAAACGGCCATTTCGGTAGCTCCCCCTCCCGGCACTAGCTGCGGGTCGATGAGGACGTTGCGACACACCTGCATGGCATCCTGGAGGTTGCGCTCCACCTCCTGTAACAAAGGCAAAAGCACAGGCTTATTAGTTGCAAACTAAACTGTAGCTCACCATCAGCGATGAGCGCACAGCCCAAGGTCTGCTGGGCTCATCACACGCCGCAGTACAACAGTTTTGCCTTGACTACACAGCACACGAGACAGGGATTCTTTGTCGCTCCGAATCCTCACTCCAGAACCCAGAGAAAACTGTCACTTTGCTCCACTCACACACAATAGCTCCTCACAAGGAAGCAAGGGCTTACTGACACTAAGAAGGTGGCCAGGACAGGAGGGAAAGCAGAACATGTAATAACTTACTGCTAGGATTTCCTTGCTGGCTCCACGCAGAATGATAGTGCAAGCCTTGGGGTCTTTGCAATCAGTGATGAAGGCAAAATACTCATCTCCTATTTTTTTAACTTCAAAGAGCCTGGCTCCAGTTCCCACATCCTCCTCCCGCAGCTCATCTGTGCGACTCACAATGCGAGCTCCACAAGCCCTAGCACACAAACGGCAGTCAAGATCTCTTCCTGAAACCGAGCTGCAGCAAAGTCACACACGTTCGAGCGTCCATCTACCCCTGAGGTTACACAACAGCTTGGGCCACAAGCCAAAGGACAGACGAGTTAGACGCTCACAGATAACCGGGGAGAAAGGCTGAGATACGAATGAAACAGCTCAGTGCAACGGACCACAAAGACTCTGCTCCAACGAGGAGGGAGCATTTACCTGGCGATCCTGTTGTTGTCCGTCTTCCTCACTCTGCGGATCGCTGTGATGTTGGCTCTCATCAGGTAGTGCTGGGCCAAGTCTGAAAGCAGGTTTGTGCAATTTTATTGATGAATCAGCAGTACCATTATAAATTTGGTACTACTTTAGAGACCCATAAAGGGTCATGGAAAGGAAACACCTGAAGATTGCTTCCTAAACCAAGCTGCAAGGCAAGATTCCAGTGCAGTTTCCTATGGTTYGGCTAGACTCAACCTCACTTGTGTGTTGATATTGTTTCCAAATGCTGGAAAAGCAAAATATTAGAAGTGTCCACGCTCATAAGGCAGCCTCAAGAACCAACTTTAACACTTGTGTTGTACGACTGTTTTCTAGAAAGCTAAGAAATGGGGTCATATTCAAAGTCTTTTTTTTTAATCATTAAACAGCGCATGTAACACAGCATCAACCTTATTACCTATGAGCTCAATGCAAGCAAGGATCACAAATGTTATTACCAGAGATTCCTTTTTCTGTGATGACCAGGTCTGGCTTGACTCTGATCAGATCCTCACAGATCTGCTGAATGTACTCTTCCTCCATCTGCAGGATGCGGGCAAAGTCTTCCTCCCGAGTAATTTCAATATCAGTCTGCACAGAAAGAGGTGTCAAAATCTTAATGTATTCCTCCCAACCCTGCACTGAGTTAAACACAGATTCCCCCAGCTTGAGTGATCTTAATTGATCCCTGTGCAGTCTTTTAGGGAGCTGCTGCATCTACAGGCTAATTCTGCTGTGGGCTCAGCACCGTGGAGAAAAAGTTAACTGAGAACATCATCTGCCACTCATGCTGGTCACGTGAATTTGTTCACCCTACTAGTTTTAAGGGTCACGGATATCTCTAATAAGACTCGCTTTACCTGACTCTCTCCTTTCTTGTACTCTAGTGAGCAATCCAGAAGGACAATGCGTGGATTCTTAATAAGGCGACGCATCCTGGGATGAGTTACATCTTTATTCACCATGATTCCACGCAAAACACAAGAGTCTTCATTAAAACCACCTGGAATCTGACAGACACAAGAAAGGGGGAAACGGGAGGGAAATAAGGTGAGTTAGTCTACTCTATGAAAACATGTATATCTGCGTTCTTAAAACTATCCAGCCCACATACTGAAAAAAAAGGAAGGGTCTCTTGAATATTCAACTAAAACATCCACATCACAATCCGAGTTAACATTAAGAGCACGCTGACATATTACTAAGTGAAAAGCCATAAAAGAACTCGAGAAACTGCTCACATCCTACTGCCTAGCAACATGATTTTGGAAGATGCAAATCTAAATAACTGAAATGATTTTTTTGACAGATATTCTAAAACCTTGAAACAAGTGCCCCATTCTTTTCACTGCACACCAGCATTACTGACAGCACTCAGTAAAGTATCTTCAAGGGTTATGTTTGCGGGGCTGCAGATCAGCAGCACGTAAAATTCGTACCACTGCATCCTTGATACAACTAGTTCGGAATAAGAAAGGGGCAGACAGAAAAGAAATGGTCCAGGACATATTCACCTTTTCCACTTTAGCATATTTCTTGATGTCGATTTCCCTTCTGCCGTTTTCCTCAAACTCCACTGTCTTGACGGCATCGAGAGCAATGCTGCAGGCCAAGTCAGACCAGCGGCTTATTGCCTTGGTGTTTATAGCGCTCTTTATTATTTTAAGCATCATCTCTCTGTTGTTCACATCCACTGGAGTGCTGAGACAAGGAAAAAATAGTAAACTGAATATTACTCCAAGCTACAAACTATTCATAATTCCATTTCATCCTTCTCTAATTATATTTAATTATATTTTACTAGGGTGATTCCCTGAAGAATCATCTTTAAGCAGCAATAAAATCCTGTACCCTTTTTCTCCAACTCCCACAGCCCATACTTACCCAATTTTCTTTAGAATACTGATCATGTCATCCAGGGCCTTACGATAAGCCCCAATGATCACCGTCGGGTGCATCTGCTGTTCAAGGAAGTGTTCGGCAACAGACAGCATCTCTCCAGCTAAACAAACATCAAAACCCCCCAGATGAGTTAGTAGAACAACCATCAGTCAAGACACGAGAACACCACAGACAAAAAGTATCTGCTATGCATGCAGAGAGCTTTATCGCCACCTGTACCTTTCTTTGTACTTAATTGCACTTATCTTGGGGAAAAAATACAACCCTCCGAAGCACAGAGCTGGTCACATAACAAGTGTATAATGAACCTAGCGCTCTCTTAATGGTTAAAGAAAAAAAAAACAATTTTAGGGTAGGGAAATCATAACTATCTGGCTCATCAAGGCATACTCACTGGGTTCTGATGAGCAAACACAGGTGGGAAACAAGGGAGGAAAAAAGCAGTAGATGCACTGCAGGTTATGGAGTAGAGTCCTTTGACATAACTCCTGTGCATCTGATCAGAGAACTGAGAGCAAAAGCAAAATGTTTTGCTGCGAACTGTTCAGGTGACAAAGTATGTCACATTGCCAGGCCAAGAAGTAGCACAATATTAATCAGAAGTATCTGATCACGCAAACGTTATCGCATACAAGAACTAAATTAGCCTGAAACAGGACCAACTTCAGCCTTACCCTTTTATAAAAGCACACGTCTTAGTCACTCTTCTTACCAAGGATAATTACAGATGTGGTCCCATCTCCAACTTCTTCATCCTGAGTACGGCTGATCTCAATCATTGACTTTGCAGCTGGGTGCTGGACTTGAATCTGTAGGGGAGGCAAATGGCAGGCTTTTGGTCCAAAATATTAAAGCTGAAACTTCTTGTATTACTCAATGGAACAAACACCACACCTTTTAAGCAATCAAAGGCATTCTACCCGACTATGGCAAAGAATTTTCTTCTTTTCCAAGATAGAAAATAAGCCCTTGTGTTTCACAATTTTGCATCTCCCACAGTTTTTTAGGCACTAAAAATTTTGTGATGTTATTTACACAATGATTTTTTGGTCTAATTATTTGCATGGTGAAAGCAAGCATCTACTCATTAGATTTTCATGCACACAAGTGATTATAACTATAATTAATATTGAATTTATACCAATCTTGGAAAATCACCACAACAACTTTCTACCCTGGGGCCAAATCTCCCAAGGAGAAAGAATTAGCTAGAAATATTTAATTCCTCCGCAATAAGCACCCTTCTTGGTACTGCTGTTTAGTTACTTGTTGGCTTTCAGGACCAAAGGCGAAATAATACAGTTCAATTGGCAGCTATTTCACTGTATTCTAGAACATTTTGACTCACATGTTAAACAAAACAATCCTTTAGGAGAAACTTACCTCTCTAAGAATAGCATTGCCATCGTTGGTCATCACGATCCCACCCATAGGGTCCAAAAGCATCTGCAACAGAAAGAGAGAAACAAGATTTGCACTGACCTGTAATACGTGCAGTGTTTCTAGTCAGTATATAGAGCACAGGGACTTCAGCAGTTCTTACCTTCATCATAGCTCTTGGTCCCAAACATGTTCGGATAATGTCAGCAATAGTCTAAGAGGGGAAAAAAGGAATTAGGCAATGTAAGAAGGCAACAAAGTCTAAAACAGCCTCTAGTAAACCATAATCTAGATGAAACAGGCAGTCACTGCATTAAATCTAAGTGAACCAGTGAGTCTATAGTTGCTTAGATGCAGAAGTTGTGGGAGTGAAAACACAGGGATTATAATAGTGTTGGCATCCCCCTAAGTTATTGTCTAAATCAGATGTCAATATTTGAATA
The DNA here is from genome assembly GCF_003343035.1 of Apteryx rowi. NCBI lineage: Eukaryota > Metazoa > Chordata > Aves > Apterygiformes > Apterygidae > Apteryx > Apteryx rowi. The sequence goes on along the minus strand of NW_020450296.1, from coordinate 35,558 downwards.
TTTTCAGATTTTGCAGAGGAAGAGGTTTTCAAGGAATGCTGCTGTTTGGTGCATTAAACCCCTCAGTGTCCAGTTACACTGTTAACACTTGTTGCATTAACACTGAAAATTCATTTTCTATGCTCCTTCTACTTTAGACTAATGTAGACTACAGAAAAACTCTCCAAATCTAGTTTCCCCTCTAAAATTTAAATAAAACTGGCATAATAATATGGTACCTTAGCAGCAGTGATGTTCCCAGTCTGGACTTTTCTTCCAGACTCACGTTTCATATTCTGACCTAAAGCATGTAGGAAAAAAAATAGTAACAGCCTGAGTATAACTGAAATCTGATCTTACTAGAAATCCAAGATTGAAGCAGTAATACTGACAATGCATCAAAGATACCATCCCAGTCACACACACAGGATCTATGACTAGTGCTAAATTAAGAGTTTACAAAATAAATACAACTGCCAGGATAAGAAAGCATATTCATAGAAGAATATCAATGAAAAAGAGCATTAAAGAATTCCTGGTTATCAGCATAATTCAACTAAGACAAAACTTGGCACACCCAAAATATGACCTATGCTCCCCACAAAAATCAAAAAGCAGGGATTCATTAGAATCTGTAAGAAGCCATAGAGCAYACAAATTGTTGCACAGTAGTTTTCAGCAGTCTGAGAAGTTATTGATGCTCACACGCAGTAAGTAAAACAGCATTGTAAAATTAAGCTTTATACATCAGTAATGCGCAGCCTTCAGCACATTAATGCGAGCAGTCATTGCCATACCAGAGCCTCAYGACCTTATTAGGGGACCAGCTGTCAAAGGGGTCTGCCCTAAAGAATATCCACCCAGATCAGGTCTAGATGCCGCTTCTCCTTAACTACAAGCCCAGACGGGATGAGCACAGCTTTACTTCAGGAGAGGACATTTGCGCACGCTGATGAGATTTGTAAGACGGGACAAAAGAGCGCAACGCTAAGAGCAGYGCTGGGAAGATGCGAAGGGGGGGCGGCAGCAAAGGCTACAGCAGCCTGTTAACAGTGGGGGGTTAACAGTGAGGGGAGCAAATGGGGAGGGGAGGACGAGAAACCCAAGCAGAAAGGAGYACCTGCAAGGACTCGTATCAGAGCAAGGCAAGAGCATCGCAACAGCGTAAGGGGCTCAAAGGGGAGAGCAAAAAGCGAAGTGCTGAGACACACACGAGGGGTTGGGGGGGGACACACGGGAGGGGGGAAGGAGTTGAGAAAGGGGCAAGGCCCCAGCCAGGGCTGGGCAGCGGCTGTGAACGGCAGGGGAATGAGGCATTTTGGGGGGGGGGGCGGACTCAGGGCGTGTCAGGGGCGGGGACCGGGGGTCCAGGGAAACCCCCGGCGGAGAACGAGGCCCCCGCCCCGAGAGGGGAACCGGGGGGCGGCGGCCGTGAGGGAGGGCCCGGCTCTGAGGGGGACCCAACATGGCGGCGGGGGAGAGGAAAGGGGGACCCCCGCGCCCTCCACACTCTCGGAGCCCCCCCCCCGGGGTCCGGCCCGGCCCGCGGCCCCGGCGGGACTCACTGAGGACGAGCACAGGGCGCGGGCCCATCATCTTGGCGGCGGCTGGAGCGCGGCGCCCGGCGCGGAACCTTCTGGAGACAGCGAGCGCGAAGCGGCCGCGCCGAGAAGTGCCGCTTCACCGTGCCGCGACACCCTACTCCGCCTCCCTCCCGCCACGGCCAATCAGCGCCCGCGCCGCGGGCACGGCGCCCAATAAGAAGGCGGCATACCCCCCTCCTCCCCGGCGCTCCGAAGCAAGTTCGGTTGAGAAGCGACGCCCCAGCGCGTGCTGCCGCGGGGCGGGGCCAGGCAGCACTGCGCATGCAAAGTGCCACACGCGCCGACCGTGCGGGAGCGGCGCCGGCGACTATTGCGCATGCGCTTAAGAGTTCGGAGCCGCCGTTGGAAGGGCCCACGATGGAGGTTCTCATCCCGCGCTCCTCATCGCGCCTGGAAGGCACCGGAACGGGAACGGAAGGGATCCACAGAAGAGACAGTAAGGAGACAGAGGATCTGTGAGGACTGTGTGCGGAAGCGAAGTCCTCAAAGCCAACCCGCATCCCCCTCCCGTAAATGCTGTGGTCTCGCCCAGCGCGCCCCGCGGGGCATCATGGGAGCGGCAGGCTTCCGCGCGGCATGCTGGGAGCGGTAGTTCGGGCCGCCTGAGGGCCGTGGCGAGGGGCTGGGCCGCCGCTCCGAGGGCGCTGCCATCCCGCCGGTTCCCGCGGCGCCGCTTGGCGGGACGGAGCTTCCCCCGAGACCTTCCCCAGGGCCCTGGCCCGCCTCGGAGCGGGGACCCTCGGCCCGCGGCTGCGAGACCTCCCCAGGGCCCTGGTTCATCGTGGTCTCCTCTGGGTTTACCAGTCCCTGAGCCCGAAGCAGCCGGTTACGTCCCACTGCTTGTAATCCAGCCCGTCAAATTTTTCACTATATATAGAGAAAGAGGCGCAGAAAACAACTCCGTTTGCCTTTTCGCAAAAGCATCAGCAGCCTGTGTGCATAGAGAAGTTTTCAGCTTTTCCAGTTTGTTTTCCTTGAACTGTTTAATTGAGTAACACGGCTCTTTTTTTTTTTTTTTTTTTTTTTTTTTTTTTCCCTTTCTCGTAGTTACCGGCTCTTTCTGCTCATATGGAGCCACCAACAGTTAGCCGGGAGGAAAAACGCACAGAAAAAGTAGGTTGGATGCGTTACCCTTTGATATCCAGTTACTGTTTGAATAAGGTGCTTTGCAGAGAAATTCAAGTCTCCTCTGTCAAAAGCCTGAAGCGTTTTAGGCTGAGAACAGGTGTTTTCTCAGTGATTGTGTGATAGCTGCCCCCATGGGGTTCTGGTCTATGGACTTCCTGGCGCTACAGCAAATCCTACTGATAAATATCTTGCATATATTCAAGTTTCGCTGCCGTTCCTCACAATACCAATCCTTCAAGGAGAATGAAATCTATGTGTGAGCCGAAGCTTGATAAGTGTGGTGGTTTCTGGGGGTTATTTCCAGTTGCAGGCTGGGCGTGTAGCCTAAAGGGTGCAGTAGCAGGATCAGACTCTGCGGTTTTCTGCAGCTCTAGTTAGTCTTGAGTCATTTTTCCATTTTTATACTTCCTGTTCCTCAGTGGAGGAAGGAACAAAAGCCTGATGCTCCTTGTCCTTTCTTCCCCAGCCCCTGACCACCAGCCCCAGGAGAGCTTTGCCCTGTGGGAGCACAAGCACAACAACCTCCAGATCCAGACTAAGGTTGCTCAGGCCCATCTGAGTATCCTGGCTGCAGTAGATCATGCAGCTGCTGCTGCGCAGCCAGCAGTGTAAGAGGGAGGAGCAGGAGGCAGGTCTGCAGGCCACAACCTCTTCCCCAAGTGACCCAGCCCCAGCCTCTGCCCTCCAGTCACCTCTCCTTTGTATATCCTGCGTTGGGGTGTGAGCACGACGGTCCTTATTACTGTGACTGTAATAGGACTACCCTTGGAACAGGAAGTAAAATTATTATCAGTATTTTCTCTGTGAGTTTTTCTTCAAATTAAACAGCCTTGGGAAGGCTATGAACCAAAGGGCCTGCACTGAGGTGTTGGAGAGAGGAACCCAGCCTGTGGTTACGCTGCTTCTGTGGTGGATGGCTAACGTTGATTGGAGTTCTGTTTCCCATAGTGTGTGGCTTGGCTAAGCTCTGCCCAGTTTCAGGACTGCTCATTCCCAGTCTCCTGCTCTGTTAGTGTCCTGATTCATGGGGGAAAGAAGAAAGCAGGTGTATGGAGGGCTGTTGCCAAAGGTTGAGAATGGGGGATCTTGATAAAAGAAAGAGGAGTACGAGGAGGTACATGGAGCCTGTGGCTGGGAGGTCTCTGGAGAGGTGGATTCATGGGTTGTTTATTTGTGTGTGTGAGGAGGAACATGTATACAGAGGTGTGGATTTGGGGAGGTTCTCATGCCTTTGTGGCCCTCCTCCCACCAGAGGTCTGCAGGCAACTGCCTGAGCAGCACAGGAACGAGGGACCTCTCAAGGCTTCCTCCTGGAAATTGAGCCAGCAACTTTTGCTTTGCTTACTGGTTTTGCAATGGGGAGGTCAGTACATTTCCTTATCTGTCGGAAACAGAAGGGTGGAGCCTCTCCACTGAGAGACTAGTTAGCGGAGTGGCCCAAATATAATATATGAAGGTGCACTGGGAGAGGCGTCCCACATAGCCAGCCTCATGTTTAAGGAACTTAACCCTGATCCCACTCCCTGCTCTCGTCCTCATCTCCCTCGTCGTTTTGCAGAGTCTCTATGCAGTCGTCATTACTGGTAAGCTGGGCAGAGCTGCTGGCCAGCCTCGTCTTCGGCATGCTGCTGCTCCTCCTTGAAGTACTCTTCCGAGCCATGGTGGTCATCGGGTTCCTGCTCTACCTGCTCGTCACTAATTAAAGGCAGGAAAGTGGGGAAGGCACCTCCTCTCCCCTTTTGCCCAGAGCTCTTCAACGAGGAGATAAGAGGAGAAATGCACAAGCCGCAGGAACAGATGGAGAGAAACATGAGCAGTAATCAGAGGAAGAGGGGAGGTATGGACTTCTTCTGGCTTCCTATGTTCCGTCCTTGGTCAGCAGCTTTGTCTTCTCCACACCCAAAGCACTAACTTCAGCAAGGGGCTTCTAGCAAACCTGAACTACAGGTTCAGGTCACTTGCCCCCTTCTCCATAAAGGGCAACCAGGTCCTGGAGAGGGGGCAGTGCCTTGCTTCAGGGACAGTTGTATCTTCCAGGCACCAGCCTGTCCTACCGAGCACCAAAATCCCCGTGCACCTCCAGGTGCTGGGCTCCAGCCGCCTCCCTTGGGGCAGCAGGACCTGGCACAGGCAGTAGCCCTCCATTTTCTCCCCCGGGAGGGTGGTTGTTAGTATATATTTTTTGGGACTAAAAGCTGGTGTTTTGCAGACGCTTCTGCCAGGTTTCCTTAGGCAAAGCCTCTGCCCCAAAAGCGGACCCGGGGCAGGGGCAGGGGCAAGGAGAGCACGGCGGCGCGCTGTGCGCACGCGCGGAGTCCCAGGGAGGGGAGCGGGGGCAGGACTACATTTCCCAGAGGGCCGCGCGGCGCCTTCCGGTCTGCGGGGACTTCCGGTCGCTCTGTGCTGACTCGGCCTTCCGCTGGGTGCCGCGGGGCAGCGGGGCGGAGACGGTGAGGGGCCT
>NW_020450296.1:18342-29992 GCF_003343035.1 Apteryx rowi | reverse complement strand
GGTGGGGGGGGTGCACAGAGAGGGAAGGAGTTGGGGGGAGTGTCTCTGGAAGCAGGGAACTGTATGGGAGAGCCTGGGGGCCAGAGGGGCCCTCAAGGGGTGAGGGAGTCCTTGTAGGGAGGTGGCAGGCTGTTAGGTGTCTGGGGGTGAGGGTCTGGGTGCTGCTGGGTTTCAGTGGCTGGGGGGAGGGGGGGGGGGAATGTAGAAAGGGAAGCCGGGGGATATTGAAGGAAAAGAAGGATCCCCTGGCACAGAGAGCAGCAGCTCTGACATGTCAGCAGCTTTTGCATAGAAAAGAGCTAACAAGTCCCCTTCTGGGTAACACGTGTAATCACTGTGTGGTTTCCTTGTGCTGGCTGCAGGGCAGCTCCAGAGATGCCGGGCTCAGGGAAACAGGGACACGTGGCCTGAGGCAGGGAGTTCTGGGGAGCGAAAGGCCGCTGGAGGGAGTCGGTAGTAGCTGCTGGCTGGGAATAAGAGTAACATAGGTTGGAAATGAGCTAGCACTCCGAGAGGAACAGGGAACTTGGTGGGGAGAAGAACCAGGTCTCTTGTAAGAGCTGGCACAGACAGTGGTAGAAAGCTGCTACACCTCACTGTGCCTTGTTAATTTTTTTTATCAGTCATGATAGATGGTTTCTTGGACATAGATAGTTAACTGTTAACTTTCAGAGCAACATTTTGACAGTTATTGGAAGAGGCTTTGTGGTCTGAGACCTTTGCAAATTCCTGCCGTGTGATAAAGGGGAAGAGATGTGTTGGGGCCTTGAAAAGGGAGAAAGCATCTCTTTGCAATGAAATTATCGAAGACATCTCGTTTTCTTTTACTTCTAGATGAAGCTCCTGGTTCTTGCGTTGTTTGCCCTGTTTTACGTGGCCCGCTGTGAGGAAGGGGCCAGGCTACTGGCCTCCAAATCTCTATTAAACAGATATGCTGTGGAGGGCAAGGACTTAACTCTGCAGTACAACATCTACAACGTCGGCTCCAGGTAAGCCGGGTCCGCGCTTCTGATGGCGGAGGGGGCAAACGTTGTGTGCGGGGGCAGGATAGGGTGAGGGGAGATGCCTAGAGGAGAAGCCTTTGGCGTGTCCTGCTGTAGGGCTGGGGGTGTGAGATGTGCTCTGAAGATGTTGACCTGGTGAGACACTGGCTCAAGTTCCTGTTCTAGAAGTGTGTTTGCTTTCTCCCCTCTTTGAGCTCATCGGAGTCAGCTATGAAACTCCTTTGAGCCTCTTCCTTCATGCCTGCTCCTTGGGAGTGTGGTGCTGGCCATGAGGGGCTTTCCTAGTAGGGAAGATGAAGGTTACAGGTGACCTTTTTGGAAGGGCATATGATTTTGGGGGGTTTTGAAGGGGGAACAGTGGGTCCCTACATGTGTGAGGAGCAAATCGGTGTTCAGTGAACTGCTTGAGGCTGTTCCGAGGCTCATTCAGGACGTGCTGTTGCCGTTGCTCCCCCTAACTCTGAGCTCGCACCACCAGCGCTTGAAGGTCTGACCCTACGATTTGCCTTTTCCTTCCTGTCCCATTGTCCTGCTTTCGCTGTTTCCGCTTTCACCTCTTGGCTGCTCTAGCTCTCGGTCCAGCATGGTGCAGTTACGCTCCTGAGTATGCACACTCGCTTTCTTGGCTTCGAGCTTTTTTCCACATCCAACTCCTTGCTGCTTTTGCAGCTTCTCTGAGCTTTGCCTTCCTCCTTTGTCAGACCCTGCCTGCTCTGCAGTCTCCTTTTAATACACTTTGTTTCTCCTCCCCATCTTTTCTTGGTGTCTTTTTACGTTCCAAAAGTCAGTTCTAGCCACTGAATTGCCAATATGGAGCTGCCTTCCCTCTGTGCTGCGGTCCCCAAAGAGCAGAGTACCGGGTCTAGGACTCTCTTCTGATCCCGTTCTTTGTTGCATTTAGTGCTGCTTTAGATGTGGAGCTGTCGGATGATTCTTTTCCCCCGGAGGATTTTGGCATCGTCTCTGGGATGCTCAACGTCAAGTGGGACAGGATTGCTCCGTATCTTTTCATGTTTTGAAATTATCTCCCCTCCCAACACTTGTTTTATCCCTAAACAACCCAGAGCTCACTTATCTTCATTCCTTGTCATGGAAATTCCAGCTCGCTGTACCCTGGCCAAGGTGTTGGGTGCAAACCTCTGTTTTCCTTGAAGGTGGTGTGTAAAAAAAATTCCTTGTAAATAGTGTCAGATCACTGCAGTTCATATGACTGGGAAGGAGGAGTGGATGGATCTGGATATCTGTAACTGCAGGGGACTCGGATCTGTCAGCCGGACTGACTTTACCCCCTGTTGAGTTTTGTGTTTTACCTATCTTCTTACTTTCCGTGCTTTGAAATGCAACTATTTTCCTTAACTAACGGATCTCAGAGCTAGTAACGTGTCCCACACCGTGGTTCTGCGGCCTCTCAAAGCTGGCTACTTCAACTTCACTTCTGCTACCATCACGTACCTGGCACAGGAGGGTGGACAGGTGGTGGTGAGTGACTTTACCTGATTGTCCATGGGATCCTAGCCCAAACCGAACAGCAGATGTGCCTGACCGTGATCGCCGAGCTGCTTGTTTGGGGGTGACGCGTGTCCCTGCAATCTTAGACAACCCGTTCTGTGCTGCCACAAGGAAAGGTGGCAAATACTAACTTTCCCCCCACCTTTTTCAGGTTGGTTTCACTAGCGCTCCAGGGCAAGGAGGAATTCTGGCTCAGCGTGAGTTTGACAGGAGGTTCTCTCCTCATTTTGTAAGTATCTCCTGATTGATAATTCATTTGTCTGYGTGCTGTGCTGGCGTGACTGTGTACCCCAGCACAGGGGGGGTGTCGTGCCGGTTTGTGGTATGTCTGCTTGGCACTACAGTCACCTGGAAAATGCTCAGCGGGGATTGTGGTTAATTGGCATCAGCTGTCCAGAAGAGAATATCGCAAAGAGCAAACAGGTTTCATYATAGCCGGCTCTGAGAAAGAGCTGGCGCTGTGGGATTTAGGACAGAAGCTTTGAGGGCGGAAGATCTGATGGTTATAATGCTCAGCTCTGATTTGTTTTGACTCCTTTCTAATGGTTTCTCCTTCTAGCTGGACTGGGCAGCTTTTGGCGTGATGACCCTGCCCTCCATCGGCATCCCGCTGCTGCTGTGGTACTCGAGCAAGAGGAAGTACGACACCCCCAAGACCAAAAAGAACTGAGCGAAGCCGAATGCCACCAGCACCCCGGAGCTCAGGAGAGAACAAACATTCGYGTGCCGAGAACAGCAGGTGTGTTTGGATCAGCAACAACCAACCCTTTAAAGCACCAGCTGGCCTAAGCTTTGCCCCGTCAGCGCCGGGGCGTCACCGATCATTTCAATGGCAGTGATGCGTTGCCTTCTCCCTTTAAAAAAAAAAAAAAAAAAAAAAAACACAACACAAACAAACAAAAACCCACAACCAAATCCCCTTGTCTGCATATCCGGAGCAGAGAGTCGCCTTGCTCTGGTGCAGATAAGTGCCGATGCAGCTGTGATAAGAATGTGTTAACACGTAGAGGAGCTTGTTTGTGGGGGTGCAGCTCTGCAGCATTTCTGGCATCTCTGCTGCCTTTCAGCTGAGTGGATCTCAGCCTGCCGCAGTCTTCTTGGACCCCCTAGATTTTGCGCCAGCGTTGGATCCCTCCTCTTCCAAGTGCTGCACGCTGCCCACCTTGCAGAAACGCTTGTGGGAAGAAGCTCCGTCTAGTGACGGTGACARACGTCCTTTCCGCAGAGGCTCGTTGGAGCTGCTGCTTTGCTAGATGGGGYGCGGGAGGCCCGCAGCGATGCTTGTTCTCTAGGAAGCCCCGTTGTATTTCAGTGAGCGGTTCATTGCCGTGTTTCTGTGTTTTCTGGTCGCTCTGTTGAGGGTCGAGGTGTGTCGAGGTACTGAGGGTTTTGTAATAAAATGAACACCACAAAACAAGGCTGCCTTTCTTTCCTCAGGAGGGCCTGGAGGCAGGCGGCTGCCTCCGGAAGCAGCTAATGRGCCTACTGTGTGTTTGTAGCCCCTCTGGTCGAGCTTAAAAATATCCCAAGACTTTTCCGTGGCGCTCTCCTTGCCCCTCCCCTGCTCTTGCAGGTGTAGCTGTGAAACCCCTGTCGGTAAAACAGCTGGAAGGGCGAGAGCAGGGTGAACATGTGGACAGCAGAAGTCGCTTTTTCAGGTTGGTTTCTCTGGTCCCTGAAGGACTGGTGACTCGCACCGCTGTGCGGGGGGAAGCGACTCGCTCTTGTGCAGCTCGCCCGATCCGTTCCTGTTTTGGTGGCCCTAGGATAAGACTTCCCTCCACAGCTGTAAATGAGACGTGTTGTGGCTGTGTGCTGGGCGTTGATTTGTGCTTCCTTTTCCTCTGGAGGAGGGGATGGCACAGCGATAAGTTGCCTCGGGGGACCCGCAGCAGGTGAGAGGTGGCTGATTTCTGCCCTGAGCTTTGGGCAGCAGCTCTGCGGCGGTTCGCCAGCCCCAGCGGAGGCGCGCGGGGCTCCCGCGGTGCCGCTCTGGCCGGGCGTTGGAGCCCGCTCACCAGCGCGGCGGTGGCAGCCGAGAAATCTGTGTTGGTGGATCGAAATCCCAGGCCGTGCTGGAGCGAACACTGTGCCTTTGTTCCCAGAACAATGTTTCCAAGCTGGGATTCCTCACCCCCTCGTCCCAACCTTCGCTGCCACCGGTTGCACCCTTTGTTTTGCCTGCCGGGCGTTGCAACCGGCGGGATTAGGGAGACGGTCGCCGTTTGACGCTGAACAAGGCGCGCTCTGAAGGGTGCGAGCGAGGAGGGCTCGGGGGGCTGCGCTAACGGGTCCGGCTGGCAGCCCGCTTCCCCGTGCRGGGCTGCCTCTCCCGCGGACGTGCCCGGCAGCGGCGTTTTCCTCGCAAGGCTGAGGTAAGGCCGCTCTCACTGGAAAAAACAGACTCTGCCTGTTTTGGCGGTTGTCCCTGCTGTGCCCCGGGGATCCGCAGCGGGACAGACCGGAGGCAAGGAAGGGCGAAGGTAACTAATGCGTCTTGCCTAAGCTGCTCCTCTGGGCTGTGGTTTTTGATGTGGGAGACCGATTTAAACGTAGGAGTTATCTAGTATCCCTAATAATATCGACGTTTTTTGGTCTTTGGGTCATGCTAACACTAGAAACCCTGGTTGTGGAGCCATAGTTGTGAACCAGCCCCTTAATGTTTGCCGGGGGGAGCTGCAAGGAGCCCCCTCCCCGGTCCATCCTCGTCCTGGCTCCCTGAAGTTCCAGAAAGCCTCCAGAAATATTTGCAGGAATCTCATATTTTGCTGTCCCCAGGCTATCCCGGGTCCTCCTTACCCGCAAAACCGGTGCGTGATTGGTTTTGCTCAGTTGCTTGAAATTTAGGAGCCGAAACAGCTGCTGAGCTCCCGTGTAACCTCTGTGTGTGCGAGCTGTGGCCATCCTCATCCGTGACCGGGAACAAGGCTCTGGGACGTCTGCTGGGGCTCTCGGAAAAACCTTGGAGTTTGTTCTCCGGCCCGTCAGCCGCGGTTTATCTCCCTGCGGGGCAGGGCGCAGCCGGGCCCTGCCGGCTCCGGGCCCAATCCTGCAGGTGCACCTCACCTCCTGGCACCGTGCTCCTGCTGCACAAAGGTCCCGGTGCCACCCGTTTATTTAAAACAAACACTCTCRTCGCCTTTTTCCGAGGGATACGGGGCAGGGAGACGGTGCCCGGCCCGTGCGTGGGGTGAGAGAGGGTTTTTTTTTTCTGCTGAACTGGTGCTTCATGTGACAGCAGACCCGGCTTTTTTCCTCGGGCTGCCAAATCCCTCCTGGATCCGGAGGGGCCAGGTTGGCTCAGCGCCCGGCRAGGTGCATGCTCTGTCCCCGAGCAGCGGAAGGGTTAACGTGGCCCCGGAGCCGATTTAGAGGGTTTGACCCTCCGCCTCGGGGCGGCCCCGCTCCTGCCTGCGGTGACGGTTTCTTAATAACTCCCGGTCCTGGGCGTTTTGGGCTGCTGGGAGCCAGAACGGGGCAACCGCAGCCCCCGGACGCGGGAACCTGATGGAGCAGGAAGAAACGAGGGCTGCTCGGTGCCCCGTGCAGAGCCACGGCTGATGGGTAAGGAAGGAGCAAAACCGGGGGGGGAAAGGCCCAATTTGGGGCGCCCCGCGAGGATGGAGGAGTGTGGTTGCCTTCCTCCGGGCGTGGAGGATCCCGGCTGTGCAGGGCAAAGGGTTAACAGGCAAAAGGAGCTGATTTGCCAAGTGGTTCCTGGTTTATTTTGTGCTGTAGAAGAGGCCAGGGTGGAGGGGGAGGAGAGTGCCAGGAGTTCGGAGCGGGGCCRGTACCCCGCCGGCATCGGGCATCGCGCTGCCGGCACCAGGGTCCCGCGGGGCCGGGCCGCTCCGGTGGCAGCAGGTAGGGATCGCGGGGCGAGCGGCTCCGTGGGTGCCCCGACGGGTGAGCCGAGCTGTGCCAGGCTCTGGCTGGGAGCACCCACTGCTGCCGGTCCCCTCCGTGCCCCCCCCGGGCCACGTGGGAGCCCAGGAGCAAAGGGGCCGGACGCCTGGGTCCCTCCGGCACCCGGTGTGAAATTGCTGCAATGCCTCCAGCCGCTCACTCCGGCTCCATTCCTTGGTTTCCCCGTCCGTGAGGCAGCGCCAGGTGTTTGGGGCTGTTTCTGGTCCCCGGCAATGGGGTTCCAGCAGCGGGGTCGGAAGAGCCCGGTCTGGTCCCACAACCCACCCCAGATCCCATCCTATATGTGTGTGTGATGAGCGTGGCAGTGCTCAGCACTGAGCCAAAGAGCTGGCTTGGAGCGGGGTGGTGACGGGGGGGGGGACATGTCTGCCCAAAAGCCCTTCTCCCGGTGCCCGTCACCTTCGCCTCCCGGCGCGGCGCGAGCCCTCCGCCGTCCTCCGCCCCATYACGCGGGAGCGGGAGCGAACAAAGCCGCTGGCGGCGGCCGGCCGGCCGGCTCGCGCGGGTAACGTGATCCCCCAGCCCGCTCGCCGCTCTCCAGCTGCTGCGCGCCGACATTTTTTTGGGGGCTGGAAATGCAAACGGGGGCTTTAGGGACCGCTCGGCCCTGGCTTTGTAGCGCTGGGGGGAGGCTGGCGACTCCTGTCCGTGCCCGGAGGAGCCCCTGCCGATGGATCCGGCGGGCGGCCAGGCACCGGACGGGTACCGGCCGCAGCGTCCTGCCGGGAGAGCTGTGCCGCCCTCGCTGCCCGTGTCCCGGGAGGCCGAAGGGGTTGGTTTGACTCGTTGGGGCAAAACGGGATGGATTTGGGGCAAATGGGGCTGCCAGCGGTGGCATGGGGCGTGCGGGAGCACCGGAGCCGGGCGCGAAGCCGGGGCTGTTGCAACGGGGTCTGTGCATCCCCTTCCCAGTGTCGTGGTGGCCGGAGCGGAGGATGAGGAGGCTGAGGAAGGTGCAGAGGGGTGAGATGCTAGTGCCGGGCTGTGCTCCGAGCTTCCCGGCCCTTTTCTCACCGCAAAACGGGAAGTTCCTGGCCGCGCTGGCATTTTTTTTCCTAGGCGCCGGCCCCTCCGCGCCGCCGGCGAGCCGGCCGTGTGTGCCTTTGGGGAGAGTCGGGCTTTATCGCTGGAGGAAGTGGAAGCGAGCGCCGGACACACCTGGCTGCATCCGGGTCCCTCCGAGGACACGTGGGGCGGGGGGCACCCTCTGCTTGGGTAGACCTGCTCTCCCTAGCTGTGTCCTCCCCCTTCCCAAAATGTTATGGGTGGGGGGTGCTCCGGCGACCCCCAGCCCTTCCTCGCTTGCCCTCTTCATCATCATCCCCTTTCTTCATCCTCCCCTGCACTTTGTCCCTATGCGCTTTCTCGCTGTCTTATTACCACCTCCGGATTTACGGGAAGAGCGGTGGCTCATCCCGGTCCAGCCCGGTGCAGCTCAGGGCAGCGCCTGGACCAGCGGGGAGGAAAGTTTTCATCAGCTGACTGTGCCGGGAGCACAAAAACAGGAAAGCGGCTGAGCTCATCCCATTTCCCTGCCTGTCCGAGCCGGGGCCGCGGAGGTCCGGCCGTGGGAACGGGCCCCCGCGCGGCACCCGCCGAGCGCAGCGGTGAGTCGGGGCGGGAGCCGCTCGGGCTCYGGCTGCCTCGTGGCTGCACTTCCCAGGGAAACGGGGGAATCGGGGCAGGCTGYGGCTGAGAGCGCTCGCATGCCGAATTCCTGGGGGGTTAATGAGTAACTCGCGGGGGGCCAGGCTCGGCCGCTGGCGCCGGTGCTTGGGCGCCTTCCCGCGAGCCGCCGGCGGCACCGGGGCAAATAGGGCTGGGGGCGGCTGCTCAGCCCCCCCCGGCGATGTTTGCACAGGGCTCGGGGCCGGCTCCAGCCCTTCCCATGCCGGCCAGATCGGCCCCACGCGCTTTCCGGGGGCCCCCGGAGCTCGGCTGAGGCCGCCCCAACTCGTTCCATGCACCGCGGCGGTGGGCTGAGCCAGGGGGCCCGGCGGGAGCCTCCGTCCCCGCTGCCTGGCGGGTCCCGCGCCGCCTGTCCCCGACGCCTCCACCCTTCCCTCCCGCAGCGTCCGGCTCCGAGAGCGGCATGAACGGCGCCGGCGTCTTCCTGGGCCCCTGCGAAGGTGCCCTCTGCGGCGTCCCCGGCCAGAAACGCCGCCGCGTGTCGGCCGCGGAGCCCGTCCGCACTCCCAGCCCYGGCGCCCAGGCCCCCTGGGAGGAGGAGGAGGAGGAGGAAGATGAGGACGAAGATCGCTTCCGAGGGGTGCCGCTCCGGCGGACCTGCGTGCTCCGGACCTCCATGCGCTCCCGGGATGCTTTCCGCCGGCACAGCTGGGAGCCGGGCAAGGAGCTGCGCGGGGAACCCGGCTACGAGCAGCTCAGGTAGCCCCCTGCCCCGCGGCCGTCCCCGTCCCCATCCCGCCCTCCGGAGCATCCCTGTGCCGAGCATCCTTCGCTTCCGAGCAGGGCGGCTCCTTCCAGCCGCCCGAGCTCCGGCGCGAGGTCCCGGCTCGGTGACCCCCCCCCCCGCCTTGTCCCCACCGCAGCGCCTGCCTCAAAGGGCTGAGTCCCGACAACTTCGACGCCGGCGCGGAGGGGCTGGCGCGGCCCCGGCGGGACCCCCGGCGCCTGCCCCTGCTCCACAGCCACGACGACCTGGAGTCGCTGCTCTCGCAGGACGAGGACGAGGACGACGGGAAGCCGGAGCAGGTAGGAGCAGGGGGGGGGACCCGGGGTGTGCGGTGGGCAGTGACCCTCCGCGAGCAGCTCCGTTTCGGGGAAGGGGCGGCAGCGGCCGGCGGCGACCCCCCCGGTCCGTCGTCCCCCCAATCCCGCGCTGATTCCCTGGCTCCGCTCGCAGGAGGGTGCGAAGCGGCTGCAGGCGTTTCGGGCCGGGCAGAGCCCCGGTGGCTGTGGCCTCTCCAAATCCATGTCGCTGAGCGGCATCGACAGCTTCCCAGATGCGGACGGTGAGTAGGGATGCCTCCGGAGCCGGGATGCATCGGCTGTGCAAAACCTCCCTAATAACCAGCCCGAATCGAGGGGGCTGCCAAAAAGTTAATTATTTCTCATCCCCCCCTCGCGTTCCCCCTAAATCGGAGCCTTCCACAAAGGATGCGGGTGCTCCAAGAAAAAGCCGCGGCTCTTCCCGCTGCCGGCTTCGTGCTCCGGGCGCCCGCGGCCTCCCGCTTCACTCGCTCCGTGTTTCCTTTGCAGAAATTTCCCTCTTCGCCTCCCAGCTGAGCCTGGCCAACGGGTGAGTGGGCCGGGGGGGCCGCGGGCCGGGCCGAGGCGGCACCTCGGATGCCCCCGGGTCCTCGAGCGCCTCGACGAGCCGCCCCGTGCCTCGGTTTCCCCGGGAGCCAGCCCTCTCCGCCGGGCACAGCGAGGGGGCCCAGGCGTCCGGGCGGCCGCCGGGTCAAGCCGCCGCCGTTTGCCACCTCCTCGCGAGGTGGCTGAGACCCGACGCACTTCACTCACTCCTGCCCGGCGGCACTTGGCCCCCGGCGCCTGTCACAGCTCATTCCCGTCCTCATTAGGGCAACGAGCCCGGCTCGTTAGCGCAGGGATCGCAGGGTGCCGGCACGGAGGAGGCCAGCCGGGAAGCACCTCCGGGGAGGGGGGGTCCCTGCCGCGGAGCTGGCCCCGAATTCCTGCCGGAGGCATCGGGGTTGGAAAAGGGGCGTCCTCGCCGCCGGGAGGCCACGGGAACGGGCGCCGCCGGCCGCGGGCGAACAGAAAGGGCTCTGTGCGGCGGCCCAGCTGCTCCGGGCGGCCGCGGCCGCTCGCTCCTCCCTGCTTCCCGGCCGCCTCTGATCCACCGTCTCCCGCAGCTTCAGCGCCGGGAGCTGCGGGCAGCTGGCGGCCACGGGCGAGCCGGGGAGCCTGCGCCGGGACGAGACCCGCCTGGGCCGGACCCTCAGCTTCATCAGGAGGATGACGGGGAAGTCCAAGGTAGGAGGAGGGCGGATTCGGGGCGGGATGCGTCCGCGGTCCTCGCGCGGGGTGGGGGGGGTGTTGGGGTCCCTTTGCTTCCCGAAACGCGGTGTCGCCGTTGCAGCCTTCGTTCCCCTGCCGGCCCGTAGCCGTGCCTCAGTTTCCCTCTCCCGGCCAGCATTATTGCCGGCTGTTTTCCATCCTTTGCAATGTAGAGAGGAAAAACTTGGATGTGCAGGGTCCTTTGGGAATGCGCCATGGGCAGGCGCCGGCTTCGTCCCCCTGCAGCTGGCTCCCCGTGGGACCCCTCCGCGCTCGGAGAGTTTCTGGGATTTCTCAGCTCCCCCTTTTCCAAAGCAAATCTGCCTGGAGTGAAGTCATTTCCCCGGGATGCAGGCGGCAGGCACCGATGGCATCTCTGCTCTGACCGGCCGCGGAGCTGGGGCAGCCTGGAAAAGGGGGGGGGGGGGCTCTGCCCTTGCAGGGATTTGCAGCGATCCCGAGCGACTCCCGCCGTCCCTCGGGCRTGTGGCGGGAGGGATGCTCAGGGACGCCATCCGGGCGGCCGCGGCCGTCCCCTCCGAGGCCGCGGGGCGGAGACGGTCCCGGGCGCCGGGCCCACGCGGCGGCCGCGGAAGTGAGGCTTTTCCTGCCGCGGGAGGGCCCGTTTGCGCCGCGAGCTCGCCGCCCGCGCGCCCTCCCCCGGGCTCGCTGGCTCGGCGGAGCTGTTTCCCGGAGCGATCCGCGCGTTCAGGCCCTCTTCCTGCAGCCGCCTTGCGGCAACGCGGGCTCCCGTTGCTCTTGACCCGAAGCCCCGCGTGCCCACCCATCGCGTGCCCCCGTGCCTCAGTTTTCCCCACCTCTAGTATGGGCACAGCCGGGTCCCTGCGGCCAAACGGCAGCGAATCCCCCTTCGTTGGGAACCCGGGCTTGGAGGGGAGGTGCCGAGGGGTCGCTTTTCCCTGGGGCAGCTCCATCCTTAGGTTTTGGGGCTGTTTGGGGGAAGCGTGGGGCAGAGGAGCACTGCCGGCCGGGGGTCCCCACCRGAAGCCCCCCGGGGGTCCCATGGGAGCGGGGCACAGATCCCTGCGGAGCCCGGGCCGCCGTCTCCGTCCTTCACCTCYGGGAGAGGTGGAGCCCGGAGATGCCCGAAACAAGGGCCGAATTGTTATCCGGGATGGCGGGCACCGGCGTCGCCTTCGTTTCCGCTCCGGAGCAGAGCCGAAACGGGGCTCAGCCGGGATGGGGCAACACCGGCAGGATGCACG
>NW_020450296.1:15753-18232 GCF_003343035.1 Apteryx rowi | reverse complement strand
GGGGGGGGGGGGGTTTACAGCCGCTAATTTGGGTTTGACCTCACCGAGGGCCCTGGCTGGGTCCCCGCCAGCCTGGGCCTCGCCGGCGCTTGGCCGGGTTTTGTTCYGCTTTTTTGGCAAAGCGATTTAATTAAAACCCTGCCTTGGCAGCCGGACAACGCCCAGGAGCGAGCCCGCGCCGGGCGGCCGTGCCACCGGAGCAGCTCCGGCTGCCGCTCGCGCTGCCCCTGGCCTCGGCTACGGGAGCCCTCCCGGCACGGAGGGCGCCCGGCTCTCAATCGCGGGCCTTTTTCCAGCCRTCGGGAAACAATCCGCCCTCTGTTAGCGCCGGCGGAGGAAACCCCTGTTTGCACGGCCGCGCYGGCGGCGGGGGGGAAAGCAAAGCGGAGGGCGGCAGCGAGGCTCGCTCCGAGGCGAACGCTCGCCTTGCCCGCCGGCTTCTCCACGCCGCGCTTCGTTCACGGAGGTGCCCTGACCCGGCGCGCGTTCGCTGGCTGGAAATAGGCGTTCGGAGCGGTTGCACCTCCTGGCTCGCGCCGGGGTTTTTCGCAGTTACTCATTAAGCCGAAGGCCGCCGGCGTTTCTCTTTATTGCGCGCATGGCGCTGCCTCTGCTCCACTTAAACACGGGCGAGCGTCAAGCGCTGCCGGCCCGGCGGGGGAGAGAAAGGGGAGTTTTATTTGCTTAAGGTCCGGGGAGATGGTTGCATCCGCGCTCTGCCCGGCGCTCGGAGCAGTCTCCGCTCTCGCCCGTGCCGCCTCCGTCCTGGGAGATGCGGCCGCGTTGCATTAGCCGTGTTAAATCGGAGTCGCCCTCGGCAGTCAGCGCGGGGCAGGTTAATGTTTAACGGGGCGCTGGCGGCCCGGTGCCAACGCGGGTAGCGCGGCGCAATGCTTTACCCCTGGGAGAGGCGATTTCCTGGGGATACGGCGCCCGCGTGGCTCGGTTTCCCGCGGGGATGTGTCTGGCTTTGCAGCCGCGGGGGGGTGCATCTTGTGACAGCTCCCGTCCTCGCGCTGGGGTGACTTCAGAAGTCACATTTGAAGGGAAAAAAAACAAACAAAATTCCTTTAAAATACACACCTAAATACAACTTTTTACTCCTTGCGTCGGTGGGGATCTCCTCCAGCTCCGGAGGGAACCCGAACCTCCCGCAGTGGCTATGACTCCCGAGGCATTTGCAGGGAAAGTGGCTCCTTTCCCCCCCCCCCTTCGGAAATCCGTTGGGGCCGGGATGACTTGGAAGTGATGCATTTTGCGTCTAAACAGTGACTGTTCTCAAGAAGTCGCTGAGCTTGCTTCAAGGCTGCGCTCGCCGGCCGTGACTCAACGGCTCATTCCCGTTACAAGCGAACGTCGGATTCCCCCCCCCCCGGCCCCTGGATCGCCGCGACCTCTTTGCAAAAGCTAAATCAGGGAGCTCGGCCCCTGGCCGGATCCGCTGGCTCCGCACGGGAGGGGTGTTTCTAAGGGCGGTGTGTTTGCGCGGTTAAATAAACATGCCGGGGAAAAAAAAAAGTCGCCCACGCTGGAGCTCGCCCTTTGCCACGGCCGCGCGGGCCGCTTTTGTCTGGCGGTGGCTCCGGCGGCATCCCGAGGAGGCAGCTTTCCGCAAAGGGAGCACCCGGCTCCGCCGCTGCTGCCCAACGGTGCCTCGGTTGGGAGAAGAAGGGATTTAGGGTGCCGCGAAGCAGCTCCGAGAGCAGGGTACGGTATCGCTTCCCTTAGTTTGGAAGCAAAAGCTTCGAGGAGCCGCCGGGGCGGGGGGAATCCAGGGCCGCTTGCCGACATCCCGTCCTCCGCGGGGGTGCCCGTCGCTTGTCTTCCACTGCGCTGTGGGAAGGGGAAACTGAGGCGCAAGACGGGGCTGGTTAAGGAAGGGCCCTGGGGGTGTGATCCGGGGTGACTCCAGGGCAGCCCTTCCCGCACTGCTGGCTGGATCTGGACTGACTCCGGGTGTTTTTTTTCTCCTGTGGAGTCAGGCCACATCCGGAACGGCTCTGGGCAGCTGTTCCCATGYGGCTGGGCTGGATCTAGACTGTCCCTGGAGTGACTCCGGCCAGTTGTTCCCAGGTGGCAGGGCCAAATCCAGAGTAACTCCAGGTGGCTGTTCCCAAACTGCCAGGGCCTGATCYGGAGTGACTGGGGCAGCTGCTGCCAGTTAAGTGGGGCCAGATTGGGAGCGATTTTTGGAGCAGCCGTTCCCACCGTGCCAGGCCCGGATCCGGAGTGACTCCGGGTGGCCATTCCCAGTTAACAGGGGCCAGACCGGGCCTGACTCCGGAGCGGCCGGACCCGGAGCGGCCGTTCCCACGGTGCCGGCCCGGCTCCGGAGTGACTCCGGGCAGCCGCTGCCGTTTCATCGGGGCCGGATCGGGGCCGGTTGCGGCGCGGCCGTTCCCACGGTGCCGCCGCGGGTCCCGGCGCTAACAAAGGGCCCCGGGGCCGCACGAGGCCGGGGCCGGCGGCGCGACCCGCC
>NW_020450296.1:11592-13058 GCF_003343035.1 Apteryx rowi | reverse complement strand
CAGGGCGTTTTTCCCCTTGGGTTTTAGGGGAGCGCGCGGGGGAAGAGCTTCGGGGCAGAAACGGGCACCTTTGGGGGCAAAAAGTCCGGGGTGTCGTTTTGCCGAAGCCTCCCCCTCGCCTCCGCCAGTCTGGGTTTAGTTACTAGGCTACAGCAGCGCTGCGCGGGCATGTTCTCACGCAGGAAAAGCAGCGAGCTATCTTGGTCGAAGTCAGGTTCGTGCCAGCATAAATATGCCCGCAGTAGGCGTTGTACCGAGAGCGACATCGATGCCTTGAAAAAAAAAAAACCCGAATTTCTATTTAGAGCTGAGCAACTTTCCGCTACCCTCCTGCAACTCGGGCCTGGAGGAGCGGCGGGTGTTCGATGCGGGTTTTTTTTGYTTAAATGCCTGTTTCCTACAGGTTTTCTGGCTCATCCGCTCGCTTCGGTGGGAGCCGGGTTTGGATGAGCCGGGTGCAGGTGGAAATTTGGGGCTCTCTCCCAAAGCACGGCGCTGGCGGCACGGCTGGGGGAAACCCTCCGGTTTTCCCCACCCCGGGGTATTTATTTATAGCGGTGGCACGGTGCATGAGCCCCCCCCCGGCCACCTCATCCGCGTTTCCCRGAGCCGCCGTCGCCTCTCCGGGCACCTCGTGCCGGGGCCGTGCCGGCTCCCGCGAGCACCGCGCTGGGATGCCGCGGGCTGCTCCTGGCGCAGCCGGCTTCCCGTCCCGCGCTCGGCGCGAGCCGGCAACAGGCACCGTCTGTGTTCGCCCGCGAGCTGCCCGGCACAAAGGCGGCTTTCATCCCGCGCCGGGAGCCGCAGCCCCGTGCTCGGAGTCGGGGCGGCCGGTTGAGGGGCACCGCGTCCGCTCGGAAAAGCAGCCCCGGCTGAATTCGGAGGCTCGGCGCCGCATCCATCCGGCCCCTTCCATCYGCCTTGTCTCGCTTCTCTCCCCACCGGCGGTCTCCGATGGGCCACGGAGCGCGTCGTGGCTCGCGGACCCTCCGGCCGGAGAYGTTGCCTCCCCTCTCGGCCCCGTGCGCAGCCCATTTTACAGATGGGAACAGTCCCCGGGGCGAAACCTGTGTTTGACCCCCAGAACCGCTTGCGGGCGATCCCGGCCTGATGCCGGCGCCGGGGGCTCCCACGTGCCGGGGTGTCGCGGGATTTCACCCGCCTCCGAAATGCAGCTCTCGGCCGTCGCACGCGGCACCTAATCGCCCGGGCTGCTGGGATTTTCCTCCCGCGCGCGCCGGGACGGGGGGGGGGGTGGATTTTGCTCCCCGGGCTCGGCCGTGCAACGCGCCCGCGGACGCCCGGCTCCCGCCGTGCGGGTACACGGGATGGGCCGGCTCCGGCCGGCAGTTTCTGGGGAGCGAATGCAGCTTCCCGCTGGGATAACGGCRGGGGGGATTGCGGCTGCAGGAAGGGAAATCGCCTCCCTCCTTTGTCTCGCCGGCTGTTTTGTTTCCTGCGGTCGG
>NW_020450296.1:9270-10310 GCF_003343035.1 Apteryx rowi | reverse complement strand
AAAAAAAAAGCAAAAAAAACCCAGCGCAGGGCCGGGAACAATCGCGGCGCAGACGAAGGGGCAGATGTTGCGGCCGCGGGCGCCGCTGCCCTCCCGCCTTGGCAGCCCTGGGGCGGCCGATGCCGAGGCGGGATGTGCTGCTGCTCCTGCGCCTCGCTGCCGGAGGAGTGGGAGGCCGAGAGCCTTGGCGGCCGAGAGCGGGTGAGCGCCCCGGCGCCGCCGGCTCCTGGCGGGGTTTTCCCCGATATCCCCGGGGGCCGCGTCCTTTCCCCGGGCTGCGCGCGACGCCGGAGGGATGCTGCGGCGAGCGGGTCCGGGTGTCGCGGGACGGGTGCCCCGCGTGTTTTCCCGCGCCGGGGGGTGCCGGGTGCTGCCGGGAACGGGGGCTGCGGGGGCCGTGCAGCGCTTTTGCGCCCTTTCCCAGCCCGTTTTGCATCTTTAATCCGCTTTATACAGGGAAAACTGAAAACCCCTTCGGCTTAAAGCTGCACCCTGCCTGGGCACCCCGAAAATCCCAAGCACCCTAAAATAAGCCCAGCTCGGAGAGGCTCCGGGTGCTGTTTTGCGGGCGCCCCAGTGCCAGGCGGCGCCTGGTCCGAGCCGGCGGCGGCAGCGGCGGACAAAGCCGGCTCTGTGCCGGGCCGCGGTGCCGGACGCCGCTTCCCGGCCGGGGGGTCCCCGGGGCGCCCCGGCGGGGCCGTTCCCGCGGCCGGCTTTCGGCGGGGCGCGTGCCGTGGCCTCGGCTCGGAAGCAGAAATAGCCGCCCTCGAATGACTCAGAAACCTGCCGCAGGAAGTCGCTGGCTCGCTTCCCCTTTTTTTTTTATTTTTTATTTTTTTTTTAAGAGGAGAAAACCATGGCAACCCGGGGGCGAGCGGGGCGCCGGGCTCCCCCCGGCCCCCAGCCTCGGGGAGCAGCCCCAATCCGGGGGGAAAACACCCCAAACCTGCACTTAGGAGCTCAAGCATTTAAAATAAATTAATAATAATAATAATAATAATAAAGAAAAAGGGACGGACTGCTGCTGCGGGGTCCGGGCC
>NW_020450296.1:2511-8140 GCF_003343035.1 Apteryx rowi | reverse complement strand
AGCCGCCTCCGGGAACGCGGTGCAATCGCGCCCGGCGCAGCTGCTCCCCGCGGCTGCGCCCGCCGCCGCTCCGGCCGCCTGGCAGCTGGGGACCGATGGCTTTCGGTGGCCCGAGGTGGGGGGGGGGCTCTCGCCGTCCCCTTGCATCTGCTGCCGTCGGTCGGTGCCGGGGCGCCCCGCTCGCTCCGAGGGTTTCTGCTTCGCTCGGGGAAACGGCCTCCGCGGCCTCATTGCTCCGGAAACCCGCCGCGCTCCTGCCCCGAGTTCCCTATTTTGCACCAACCGGCAGCCCTGACCCCGGCGGAGCAAACAGCACCGTCTTCCCGAGCCGGTCCAAACCGGCCGCGAAGCCAAAGGGGCCAAAAATGACAATTTAAGCTACGCCGACGTTTAAAAAGCGCGTTTCTTGCTGCCCGGACGCTCGGGGCCCCCCCCCCCAACCTCGTCCCCCTCCCTCGCAGCCTGCAACGTCACCATCCACAACCGCTGCAAGGACACGCTGCCCAACTGCACCAAGGTCAAGCAGAAGGTGAGCCCCGAGCCCCGGCGCCGCCTCCGTGCCGGGCACGCGTGTCACGAGCCGCCCGGTCTCAGCCCTGGCGCGGCCGTGACGCCTCTGCCCCCCTCCCTCCCGCCCGCAGCAACAGAAAGCCGCGCTGCTGAAGAACAACTCGGCGCTGCAGTCGGTGTCGCTGCGCAACAAGAGTGAGCGGGGGGCCGGCGGTGGCGGCGCGATGGGGGGCGTCCCTGGGGTGGGGACGTGTCCCGGGGCGGAGGTTGGTCTGGGTGGCCCCGGCGTGGGGACGTGCTGCCACCCTGCGGGTCCTTGCTGGCATCTGGGGTCACCTCCCTGGATGCATCAGCATCCCGGAGCATCCCGAAATGGCCGGGGGGTGGCGGGTGCTGATCCGTCCCCCGCGCCCCGCTGTCTCCAGCCGCCATCCGGGAGCGCCCCAACTCGGCCATCTACCCCTCGGAGAGCTTCCGCCAGACACTGCTGGGCTCCCGCCGCGGCCGCCCGTCCCTCTCGCTCTCCAAGAGCGTCTCCACCACCAACATCGCGGGGTAAGCACGGGGGCGAGGGGCTCCGCCGGGGGGCCGCCCGGACGCCTGGGCCCCTCGCCCGGCGCTACCCCGCCTCGCTCCCCGGCAGGACCTTCAACGATGAGTCTCCGCTGGGCATCCGGCGCATCCTCTCCCAGTCCACGGACTCGCTCAACGTGCGCAACCGCACGCTCTCGGTGGAGTCGCTCATCGACGAAGGTAGGACGCGGCGGCGGCGCGGCGCTGGGGCTCGGCGCCGCCGGCCCCTCCGCTCACGCGGCCCTTCCTCCCAGGCCCCGACGTCATCCTCAACCAGCTGATGAGCGACTTCGAGACGGACGAGAAGGACTTCGAGGCCGACTCCTGGAGCCTGGCCGTGGACAACAACTACCTGCAGCAGCACAAGATGGACGTCATGAAGCGGCAGGATGTCATCTACGGTGCGGGGACGCAAGGGGACGGGGGAAAGGGGTGCGGGCCAAGTTGGGGTGCAGGGACGGGGACGCGGGGCCAAGCGAGGTGCCACCTCACGCCACCCCCATCCCTCGGCAGAGCTGATCCAGACGGAGATCCACCACGTGCGCACGCTGAAGATCATGGCCAACATGTTCCGCAAGGGCATGCTGGAGGAGCTGCAGCTGGAGCCCACCACCGTGCAGAGCATCTTCCCCTGCGTGGACGAGCTGGGCCAGATCCATGAGCGCTTCCTCGCCCAGCTCCTGGAGCGCCGCAAGGAGTCCCTGGCCCAGGACAGCAACAAGAACTTTGTCATCAACCGCCTCGGCGACATCCTCGTCAACCAGGTGGGACGTCAACCAGGTGGGGCTGGGAGTGATGGGGTGCCAGGGGATGGGTGTCCTGCAGGACCAGGGTGCCAGGAGATTGGACGCTAGGAGACTGGGTGCCAGGGGATGAGGGTCCTGGAGGACCAGGGTGCCAAGAGATAAGGTGCCGGGAGACTGAGTGCTAGGACATGGAGGTCCTAGGGGACCAGAGTGCCAGGCAGTGGGGTCCTGGCAGACCAGGGTCTGTCTGCCAGGGGATGGAGATCCTGGAGAACCAGGGTGCCATGAGATGGTGATCCTGGAGAACCAGGGTACCAGGAGATTGGACGCTAGGAGACTGGGTGCCAGGGGATGAGGGTCCTGGAGGACCAGGGTGCCAGGAGATAAGTTGCCAGGAGTTTGAGTGCTGGGATATGGAGGTCCTAGCCCAGGCCAGCCCAGGTGGGCATGTGGGGACCCCGGCTGGTCCGGTCCTCGCTGACGTCTCCTCGCCCCCGCAGTTTTCGGGCACCAGTGCAGAGCAGATGAAGAAGGCGTACTCCGAGTTCTGCAGCCGGCACAACAAGGCCGTGAAGCTCTACAAGGAGCTGCTCGCCCGCGACAAGCGCTTCCAGCAGTTCATCCGGGTGAGAGCGCGTCCCCGCGCCGCGGCGGCTCGCCCGGGGGGGCCGCCCTCCCTCCGTGCCTCGGTTTCCCCAAGCACGAGCCTCTCCCTGGCGGGGCTGGTGCCGCTGACGCCGTCCCTCTCCCTCCGCCGCGCCAGAGGATGACGCGGTCCCCGCTGCTCCGGCGTCACGGGGTGCCCGAGTGCATCCTGCTCGTCACGCAGAGGATCACCAAGTACCCGGTGCTCATCGAGCGCGTCCTCAAAAACTCCAAAGGTAGCGGGGCCGGGGTGGTGGGGGGCGCGGGAGCGGGCTGGGCGGCCGTGGGGGGTGGATTTCGGGCGCTGACCGCGTCCCCCGCGCCGCAGACAACGAGGCCGACTACGCGGACCTGTCGCGAGCCCTGAAGCTGGTCAAGGAGCTCATCTCGTCCATCAACGAGGAGGTGCACACGTTCGAGATGAACGCGCGGCTGCAGGAGGTGTACGGGCGCGTGGACGGCCGCGCCAAGGTGCCGCTGCTCTGGGAGAGCCGGGCCGGCGTCTTCTGCAAGGACGAGCTGCTGCGGCGCAAGCTGGTGCACAGCGGCTGCATGCTCTGGAAGACGGCGGCCGGGCGCTTCAAAGGTGGGCGACCGGGTGCTGGGAGGACGGGGCATGGAGCTGCCGGGGGTGGTGGGGTGCCAGGGGATGGGTGTCCTGCAGGACCAGGGTGCCAGGAGATTGGATGCTAGGAGATTGGGTGCCAGGGGATGAGGGTCCTGGAGGACCAGGGTGTCAGGAGATTGAGTTCCAGGACATGGAGGTCCTAGGGGACCAGGGTGCCAGGGAATGGGGTCCTGGCAGACCAGGGTCTGTCTGTCAAGGAATGGACATCCTGGAGAACCAGGGTGCCATGAGATGGGGATCCTGGAGAACCAGGGCACCAGGAGATTGGCTGCCAGAGGATGGGGGTCCTGGAGGACCAGAGTGCCAGGAGATTGGATCCTGGGGGACCAGGATGCCAGAAGATGGTGTTGGCAGGAGATTGGGTGCCAGGGGATCAGGGTCCTGGAGGACCAGGGTGCCAGGAGATGCCAGGACCTAGAGTGCCAGGGCACAGGGGTGCTAGGAGGCTCTCACCCTCCATGACCAGCTTTGGAAGAAGCTGGGGGACTGCCCGGGAACGGCCCCTCGGTGGCCTTGCTCGCACCCCTGATGTCTTGCATCTTGCTCTTCCTCCCAGATGTCCTCGTGCTGCTGATGACCGACGTCCTCATCTTCCTGCAAGAGAAGGACCAGAAATACACCTTCCCCATGCTGGTGAGCCGCGGTGGGGACGGGGTGTTCCCACGGTGGCCTGGCCCCGTGGCATGCCAGGACCCCTTCAGCACCCACTGCCCCTCTCCCGCAGGACAAACCGGCCGTGATCTCCCTGCAAAACCTCATCGTGCGGGACATCGCCAACCAGGAGAAGGGCATGTTCCTCATCAGCGCCGCGCCGCCGGAGATGTACGAGGTGCACGCCGCCTCCCGCGACGACCGCAACAACTGGATGAAGGTCATCCAGCAGACGGTCAGCCTGTGAGTGCCGTGTCCGGGGATGCTGGGATGGGGTTTGCACGGCCAACGTGGGGTTTGCACGGCCAACGTGGGGTTTGCACGGTGACCGGGTGCGCAGCGAAGCTGTTGCAAGGCAGATGGGTCAATGGGGGCCAAAAGCGTTGAGGGATGCAACACCTGGGAAGGGCAGATGCGGTGCCGGGGATTCGGGTCCCCGCTCTGACCCCGTCCCCTGCAGCTGCCCCAGCCGCCAAGACTTCCCGCTGATCGAGACGGAGATCGAAGCCTCCCTGCGCAAGCTGAAAGGTGGGTACGGCCGCGGGTGGCGCGTCCCCCCGCCGCCGTGTCCCCCTCCCACCCTCCGCCGGCCGCTCACCCCTCGCTGGCGCCCCGCAGACCGCATCCTGCAGCACGACCGGGAGATCGCGGAGCTGCTGGAGGAGAAGGTGGGGCTGTTCGCCGACATGCTGGCGCTGGCGAGCGGCTGCGAGGACCCCTCGCCCACCCTGGCGCCCCGCACCCTCTTCCGCTCCGACTCGGCCGAGGGGCCCCGGGGCGAGAAGCTCATGCACGACGCCATCCGGGAAGGTACGGGGAGGGGGCTCGGATGCCGCGCGGCGATGCTGCGGCTGGGGAAACTGAGGCACGGGGCGGGTTGGCAGCCGCGTGCCGCCGCGGCTCAGGGCGCCTTTTCCCGCAGTGGAGTGCTTGAAGGAGATGTTCACGGGCGCCGGACGCGACCGGGACCAGAACCACCTCGCCGAGGCCGAGTGCTGCAGCCCCGGCGCCAGCAGTAAGACGCGGGGACGGCGGCACCGGCGCGACGCCGGCGCCCGCCCGCCCTCACCCCTCGCTTTCCCCGCAGACGGCGACGCCGGCGCCTTCAACGGCTCCCTGGAGTTTTGCCGGGCCGACTCGGACGCCGGGCAGCGGGTGAGCGCGGCCGCCGTGCGTGGGGTCGGGGGGGGGTCCCCAGGGCACCGTCCCCCCGCCGTGACCGCTGCGCTCTCTTGGCAGGACGGCAACGGCAACCAGCTGCTGCAGAAGGTGCCGCAGGAGGTGAGGTGGGGACGCGGCGCGGAGGGGACGCGGCCGGGTCTCGCCGCGGCGCCGGCGTGCCTCAGTTTCCCCCATCCGCGCCGCCCCGGGGGGGGGCTCACCATCCTCTCCCTCCCTCCCTCCGACAGGAGGTGATGCAGCGGCTCATGAACCTCTACACGCTGCTGCACGGCTTGCAGGTCGGTGGGGCGCGCGGTGGCAGGGTGGGGGACGCCGCGGGGACGCCGCGCTGATGGGCGGCCCCGCACCGTGCCGTGCCCCGCAGGCGGTGGTGAGCCAGCAGGACACGCTGCTGGAGCTGCAGCTGCAGGAGGGTCCCGAGCGGCGCGAGAAGCTGGCGCGCGGCGGCCCGCAGCCCGAGGTGGCAGCAGCGGCGGTGGCACCGGTGGCACCGCGGGCGGGCGAGAAGCCCAGCACGGAGCTGGCGCTGCTGCAGCGGCAGCACGCGCTGCTCCAGGAGGAGCTCGCCCGCTGCCGGCAGCTCTGCCAGGACAAGGCGCAGGAAGCCGGGGCGCTGGAAGCGCGGCTGCGGGACGGCGAGCAGGAGCGCGGGCGGCTGGAGCGCGAGCTGGACGAGGCGCGCCGGCACCTGGCC
>NW_020450296.1:0-2301 GCF_003343035.1 Apteryx rowi | reverse complement strand
GGGGGTAAACGATGCCCCGTGCGTGACACGAGTTCGTCCGGCCTCAGCCCCTTCCTTGTCCCCCCCCCCGCCGCAGATGAGCCACGGCAGCAGCCCCGTGGGCCTCCCCTTCCATCACGCTTTCGGCACGTGCCCCCGCGACGAGCTGGACTACCGGGGCGACGGCGAGCGGCTGCGGGAGGGTGAGGACGCCCTGGACGCCCTCCTGGAGGACGAAGGCTTGCCCGGCCGCCACTCCCCTCCCGCCAGCCCCCGAGGTGGGTGTCCGGCGGCCCGCTTCCCGGTACCAGGTTCGAGGGGGATATATCCCGGACGCCTGGGCCCCCCCGTGCCGCCCTGGCGGAGGGGGAGCGCGGCGCCGGGGGGGGGCTGGAGGAGGGAGTCTTGACGGCGCTGCCGCTTCCCTGCAGATTTCCTGCGGATGCAAGACATTCCCGAGGAAGTGGAGAGCAGCCAGGAGCTGAAGGAGGGCGACGGCTCCTCGGACAGTTAGGGAGCGGCTCGAGCTCCCTCCCCTGTCCGGGCAGAGCCACCGGCTTCCCCGGAGCCGCCGGGCAAGGAGGAGCCGGGTCCGGCTGCTGGCAGGGGGGGGGAAGAGGGAGGCGGTGGGGGGGGCAGCGGGTCCGGGAGCCGCTCTTCCCACAGGAGCCCGCTATTCCCACGGGAGCCGCGTGGGCCCATCAGGGCCCCTCCAGGGCAGGATGGGGGGGGGGGCACGGTGGTTTGGGGCCGATGCTCCCCCCCCCTCCGCTCCGGTTAATTTATTTATTTAGTCTCGGTGGGGCGGGAGGAGGCAGCCGGGGGGGCTGCAAACGGGCTCCCGGTCCCCCCCCCCCCCCCGGTCCCCCCGGGGGGGGGGGCGCAATGCCCCCCCATCCGGCGCTTCCCCTATGACCCCGTGTCAGGGAAGGGGTTGGGGGAGCTTCCCGGGGGCCCCCCGAGCTCCCAGCGTGTCCCGGCACAGGAGCGTCCGTCCCCGCTGCCGGGGGGGGGGGTGAGGAAGGGCCCCGGCGGGGGGGGGGGCCGCGTCCGTACCAAAGCTTTTGGGCCCCCGCGCGGGGCACGGCGCCCCCCCGGGAGGGGCGGTTTTAATGGGTTTGGTGTTTCCCCTCGGTTTAACTGTACAAAAAACGAAAAAAATGAAGAAAAAAACCCAGAGGCAAAGTAATTAAAGAGACGAGTTTGGACCCAAGCTGTGTGCGTGGGCTGGCTGGGGCGGGGGGCCGGGTGCTCAGCGCCTCGGGTTTCCCCCGGCCGGGGGGGGTTAGCCCAGGTGTGCACCGAGCGGGTCGGGTCTCAGCCGTGCACCGAGCGGGTCGGGTCTCAGCCGCAGTCCGCGGAAGCGGCCCCTGCATCCGGCGGTCCCCAGCCGCGAGGGCAGAGGTGCCGCGAGCGCCTTCGTGGGGCGACGGTGCTGGAGGTGAGCTGAGCTCATCCGTTCTCAGCTCCCAGCAGGCTGCACGGATAATCCGGCCGGCCCAGGAGCGAGTTCCGCCCCGGGGACGGGCTCGTCCTCCGCACTGCTGGCAGCCCGGCCAGGCAGGAGCCGGGGGCCAGGCTGAGGACGAAGCTCCTGGAGGGGGCTGCAAGGGGCCTGACGCCAGGGTGATGGGCTCCTCCGCGAGCCAGCGCAGCTCCATGCTTGTCCGAGGTGGCTGCGGGAGGGGGGCAAGTTTCGCTGCTTGGCTCTTGGCCGGCGGCAAGGGGTTCCCGGATGCCGTCTCCCCGCCGGTGCCGGAGGCCGGGGCCCGGCTCCGCTTCCCCGGCACGCGGGACAAGCCCGGGCTGGGCGCACGCCGGAGGCAGGTGCGTGGGGCGGCGCCGAGCACCCAGCGCCGCCCGCACCCAGCGCCACCCGCACCCAGCGCCGCTGCCGTGCCCGGCACTGGCGGGATGCTGCCCCGGCCCTCCGCAGCCCAGCGCCTGTCCGGGTAGGATTTTTCCGCTGCGGGAAGCGCCCGGGGCGCGGGGCAGCCGCCGGCATGAAGAAGATGTTCTCGTGCTCCAGCTCGCAGGTGGTGGTGAGTCCCTGGCCGAGCTCCTCTCCCCGGCAGTGCCGGCACCGTTGGGGGGGGGTCCCAGCCCGCTCCGGCGCTGGGAAAAATCCCTGGCGTGGGGATGCACGGCCCCGAGTCCGGCCCCGGAGCGCGGCGCTGTCAGAGCCCGGCAAACCCAGCAGGCAGGGACACGCTCCGGCCTCGCCGTCCCTTTCCGGGCTGCGCCGGGTGCCGCGGCGTCCCCCCCCCACTGGCACCGCCGCCGCCCTCCCGTATGGCCAGGAGGGAAACTGAGGCACAGCTC
>NW_020450295.1:0-1103 GCF_003343035.1 Apteryx rowi | reverse complement strand
TTTCCAAATCTTCACACATTTTTTACCATTGCCAAATATGTTTTTGTTCTTAATAATTGGCAGCACCATGTTCATGCACTACAGTAACCATGGCTATGTAGCATGGCAGGGAGCAGGGTCCCAAATAAAGCCCTCCAGATGATGTGTGTTAAGGGCACCTTTGCTCTTTTCTGGCATACCATCTCTATCTTAAGCACCACAGACCGAGAAACCTTGCTGAGGACTTTAAAAGCAAAGAGCCTGCTTTGGTGCCTCAAGGAGTTAGGCTGCTTCCTGTCCCAGATTGGGACAGGGTCCTACATCCTCCTTCTACAAAAAGAGCGACTCACAGGAGGAATCAGTTTGGAGGCTCACCAAAGCATCTCAGCTTGTGGCCGTGCTTTGTGCTGTTTCATCCCACATGACTTTGATCCTGTCTTTGAAAAATGCCAAATCCCAAGCCAACCCCCAAACACCAGCTTCCCACACAGGTCTGCCCAGTGCAGAGACTTGACAGTGCAGGGACACAGACATGTCCTCTCCAGGGCTCCCTTTTTCATATCTCACAGCCTTTGGCACCATCTGGAGATGTTCCTGAAGGATTTGTCAGAAAGTTTTGGAAAATAACTGGGGTGAGGGGAGGTGTCTGCTTCCCCAGAACATGAGGGGAAATCTCTCAGCTCTCTTCCTGGCTGTGCCATCTCCATGGCAGTGACCTACTGAGCCCCCAGATGACACGAGCTGAGGTCACAGTGGGGTGTTCACATCACAGGCAGGTCTCCCCGGTGCCGTGGCAGTGCCCTCACTTCCCTGCGAGTTACAGGAGCTGCTGAGCACTGCTCATGTGCTCCCCATTACTGCTCTTCAGAGCTGCTCCAAGGCAAGGAAGGGGACAGGAGGCATCACGGCCACGTTGGGGCCCCTCACTGACAGGCAGAGAGGAAGGGGCAGATTGGTAAGGTCTTTTGGGTGATGAGACGGGAAGACTGTCCCTCCTCCCCTGCTGGAGAGACAATCCGATAGCAAAGGGGCAAGCGAGACCTGCCAGACCAAGACCATCAGCCTGAACTGCAGTTGCTTTTTCCCAGCACTCCTGCAGCTCTCTCCTGAGGTAAGGGCTTTAG
>NW_020450294.1:0-1092 GCF_003343035.1 Apteryx rowi | reverse complement strand
TCAGGCAATCGGAACACCGTGGTGTGCGTTTGACTGGCTGCAATATGGCTGTTGGCATCCAAGTGTGCTTAAGGAAGGCAAAGTGTTAAGAGAAAAAGCACAAGTCAACTTTCAAGGACAACTACATGTAGGGGGCTGCCAGTTTATGGGGGGCAGTGCAGACAGCTTCCTAACACTCACTGCTGAGCAGGAAGCCCGAACTCAGACAAACAGGCCTTGCAAATATCATGTGAAAGTTCATGAGCATGGAAGCAAGGCAGCTACTAGGGGTTTAATGTCCAGACTCCACACCGGACCAAATTAGGCCCCTAATTCCAGCACCTRCTCAAAAATAATTACAAAACTCATATGTCTGCATAATCATGTCAGACATGCAAAAAGAAGTACACGTGAACTATTATTTAAATAACAAACAGGATAAAAAAACCCACAACTCTTTGGGGCAATAGTAAATATGTACACATGACATTCTTACAAACTGCAGGATACAGAAGAAAATGGTTTGTCAGCAAACCAGTTTAACCTGACCTCTCTGCAGGGCACAGTTCAGGACACCTTCCGAAGTTACATATCTCCAATTTTCTAGAGAAGGTCCAGAAAAGAAGCTGCCTTGATATAAGCAATGGAATGGGGCTTCTCCAGAAAAGATGTGATCTGCTTGTTTGGTTTGGAAGCTCTGCCATCATAAAACAAACAACCCCCCCAAAAAAAAACAAAGAAAAAAAATCATACACACCCCCCAAACAGTTATAAAGGGATTATTTAAGAATCTTGTCTAAACTCTACCTTAATTTAAGGAAAGGGCTCCTAAGGCTGCACAAGGAATTTATCTTCCACCATCACTGCAAACAGCAGGACACTACAAAGGTCACCCCTATTCCAACAGAGTTCAGTCTACACCTCAGAAGGTCACTGGCACACTGAAGGCTCTCATTCACTTTTAACATACGTTTTCCCTTTCACAAAAACCTTACCAAGCCACTTCAGCCAGTAACTAGCCAGGAGGGCTTTTTCCCTCCTGTTTTTTTTCCCCTCTTCTTTTCAGACAGAGCTTGTTTTCTTCCATAGCTTCCGACAGAAGCTATATTAGCA
>NW_020450293.1:0-1129 GCF_003343035.1 Apteryx rowi | reverse complement strand
CCACCTCCACCTACAGCAGCACCAGCAGCACCTTTATGGACTTATCAGGGCTAATGTGACCTGCTCCTTAGGACCTGTGAGCACAGAGATGCCCTGGACAGTGCCCTGATCCGGGAGGTTTCTGTAGGGCAGAGCTGTGCACAGAGAGGGTGGGACAGGGTCTGTGAGCACTGACAGGGAAAAGATGTTGTGAGAGAGAAAGCTGCAGGCAGCAGGAACAGCTGCAGGCAGCAGAGATGGGCAGGGAGTGAGACAGAACTGCCAACAGAATCATCATGGGAGGATGGATTTGGGCAAGTCATGGTCAGTCCCTCTGATGCAGACACCTTCCTCTGAGCAAGCTCCCTGTGTCTCCTCTCCCCACCCAGCAGAGCTTCTGCCCTGACAGCCATGGGGTCCAGGGCATGAGCTGCCTTCTCTGCAGCCAGCCCTCCGGCAGAGGAGAGGTGCCTGACAAAGGGACTGAGAGTGACWGCCCTGCGATGCCACTGCCTGCGAGGCAGCATGCGTAGCTGGTAAGGTGAAGGCTTTCCTGAGTTCCTGTCTGTCTCTCTCTCCTTGCCTCCCTTGGCACCCAGATCATGGTGCTGCTCCTTGTTTCCCCTCCTATCCATGCTGCTCCTGTTCTTGCTCTCGGGCTCTCTGGGGTGGGAAGTGTCAGCTGCAGTTCAGACATGGATGCTACAAGTTGTGCAGCAGAGAGGTCTGCATGGGAATGAGGTTGTCCCAGCCTCCTTCTGACTTGTGGCGCTCCAGGAAATGCAGTCTGGGGGCTGCAAAATGAGCTGACTCTATCTTAAGGAGAGCCCCTCTCCAGTCCTAAGAATCCTTTGACTGTTTCCTTATAGTGTCCTGGCAGACTGTGTGCTGCCCTCTAGAAAGGCACTGCTGTCTCGTAGCACCTCTGTGATATCTGAGAGACCCATGAGGAAGGTGCCGAGATGCTGAGAGTATGGAGATGGTGGTGGGAGGCTGTATGTGGGCATCTGCAAAGAGCCCTGTGTGTCCTTGGCTAGAAGGGGAGTGTGGAGAGCTCCCTCAGGTGCCCGGAGAAAGGGTGAGAAGTTTGGAGCTGTGCACTTTGAAACTGGACTCGTGTGCTCTCAGCAGGGGCTTGTTTCTTTCTAGG
>NW_020450292.1:0-1070 GCF_003343035.1 Apteryx rowi | reverse complement strand
TCTGAGCACCCCCTGCACCCTTGTCTCCCTCCTGGGCACCTCCATCTCCCTCCTGAGCACCCCCTGCACCCTTGTCTCCCTCGGGGGCACCTCCATCTCCCTCCTGAGCACCCTCAGGCACCTCCATCTCTTTCCTGACCACCTCGGAGATCTTCATCTCATTCTTGAGCGTCATGCACCCTTGTCTTCTTCCTGGGCACCTTCTCCCCCTGAGCACCCTTGGGCACCTCCATCTTTCCTGGGTGCTCCCAACACCTTCATCTCCCTCCTGAGCACCCCCTGCACCCTTGTCTCCCTCGGGGGCACCTCCGTCTCCCTCCTGAGCACCCTCAGGCACCTCCATCTCTTTCCTGACCACCTCGGAGATCATCTCCTTCCTGAGCGTCATGCGCCCTTGTCTTCTTCCTGGGCACCTTCTCCCCTCCTGAGCACCCCCTGCACCCTTGTCTCCTTCCGGGGCACCTCCATCTCCCTTCTGAGCACCCTCGGGCACCTCCATCTCTTTCCTGACCACCTCGGAGATCTTCATCTCCTTCTTGAGCGTCATGCGCCCTTGTCTTCTTCCTGGGCACCTTCTCCCCTCCTGAGCACCCCACGCACCCTCATCACCCCTCGGGCACCTCTGCGTCCCCCCCCGTCTCCCTCACGGTCACCCCGGCACCTCTCCGTCCCACCGCAGACCAAGGCGGAGGAGGAGGAGATCGACCGGACG
This sequence comes from Apteryx rowi, assembly GCF_003343035.1. NCBI lineage: Eukaryota > Metazoa > Chordata > Aves > Apterygiformes > Apterygidae > Apteryx > Apteryx rowi. The sequence continues at coordinate 358 of NW_020450292.1, read as the reverse complement.
CCTTGGGGCGAGCTGGAGCCGTCGGACGAAGAGTCCTCGGAAGAGGAGGAGGAAGAGGAGAGCGACGAGGAGAAGCCCGACGAGACGGGCTTCATCACGCCGGCCGACAGGTGGGCGCGGCGGTGACCCGGYGCGGTGACACCCGGAGGTCCCGGGCGCCTGCTCACCTCCCGCCCGCTGTCCCCTGCAGTGGCCTCATCACCCCCGGTGGCTTCTCCTCGGTGCCGGCCGGCATGGAGACCCCCGAGCTCATCGAGCTGAGGAAGAAGAAGATCGAGGAGGCCATGGATGGGTAAAGGGGGAGGACGTGGCCGTGGGCGTTGGGTGGCTTTTGGGGTAGATCGGAGGGGGGCGGGTG
>NW_020450291.1:0-1087 GCF_003343035.1 Apteryx rowi | reverse complement strand
CAAATCCTGCCTTATCAGCTCCTCAGGCAGAAATGATCTCAAAAACACAGACCCCAGACGAGGACCTGCTGTTGCCCTATCCACTGCTCAGGTAGAAGTGACCTCACAATTACCTTTCCAGTCACATCTCTGCTGCTATCCAAACAGGTTAGCAGTCAGAAGTGACCTCACAATCTACAGCCAAGTCTTCTTCCTCCAGATGGCCTATCAGGTACTCAGGCAGAAATGACCTCATCATCAACAGCCAAACCATGTGCCTCCTGCTGCCCTATCAGCTACTTACAAAGACTTGACTTGACACTGGTGATTTTCTGGCATAGCTCTCATAGACAGTGGTGAGCTCACTACCCACACCCTGACCATGGGGCTGGTGCCACCTGCAGCTCCCCCTGCCTTCCCCAAGGCTCAGCCAGCTCCGCAACGGCCTCCCTGATTCACCTCGTGGCTCCACAATGCTCATAGTGCAGCAAAACACCCACTACGTACCAGGTACTACCCCCTAAAAAAGATTAGCTTTTGCCCAGGCAGTCTCTACACATAGCCCATAAAACACAGGAATTGGAAAAAGGCCTGCAAAGAATTCTTGGCAACATTTTCTAATGGGAGGATCGCATGGGAGCAGCGCCCATGAAACTGAAGACAGCAGGACATCATGTCCCAGGCAGAGGGAGAAGCCTTCCCACAACTCAGAAGTCTGGTTCCTTCCCCAGTGCTGAACAAAACCAGCAAATCCTCCACACATCCAGGACAACCAGCATTCTCCTATTTCATGGTTTCACCTTCTGGAGCTACCTGGAGGAAAGCAGCCCAGGCGCCAGCACTGCTGCCCCCGCCCTGGCGGGAGGCACCCGCCGCCTTTTGAACGCGCCCGCAGCCCCCATCAAACCCACTCGCACCCACTCCCTCTCCCGCTCGCTTCTCGCCTGCTTTGCTCCGGCTCCGCTTTCAGGTCTTTCTTTGACGTCTTTTTTTTCCCACATGTTGGACTCCAATTGGCTGACAGAGCCATCAGTGAAATCGATGCCCGCCCTCCTCCTCCTTCCAGCCGATAGAAGGGCTGCACTGGGGCGATGCCATGGGAACATTG
>NW_020450290.1:0-1075 GCF_003343035.1 Apteryx rowi | reverse complement strand
CGCTCCTCGGACCACCCTCAGGGCAGACTGAGAAGTAACCAGAGAGGGTCACCAAAACGTACTGCACGCAGGCATTATTCCCATGCCTCATTTGGGTGTGTGATACTGCGTTGTCACGCTGTGGAAGAGGAAGGGGGTGACGTGGCCAACTTTTGCTGACAAGATCACTGGACATAGGACATGTGAGGGGAAGTTGTCAGTGGTGTGATGAGATTGTGAGGAGAGTCTGCTGCTCACGTAAAGTGATCTGTGGCCAACGGTTTTCATCTTGGTTGCCAGGGAGGAGGCAGAAGCAGAGTCGGGTGGCCTTGGCTGCCGTGACCTGCCCGTTTCTCCTGGGGGGTGCTGGCACGGCAGAGGCCCCCCCACCCCATGTGCTGGTGCTCCCGGGGGGAGCGGGCATTTCTGAGGAGTGCCAGGAAGCAGGAGTCCGGGGACGAGCATGTGAGCAATGCCTGCTGGCCAGGGAGGGGACTGGAGTGGTGGGGGGTGCTGGGGAGGCAGTAGTGAGGTCGTCCCCAGGCTCTCCGCTGGGGTGCGAGGCATGGGTGGGAGGAAGGGAAGCTTTGCTTTATGGGATTTTGTCCTCAGTGCCCACTCCTGCCCCAGGGCAAGTCGGTCTCTCCCACACTCTCCCTTTCTCCAGGACCCCTCCTTTTTGACATCCCCTGTTTGCAGCGATACCACCCCATCCCCACTGCTCTCTCTCTCTCTCTCTCTTTTTCTCCCAGATGTCCCTTGCCCCAGACCTGCAGCCTGTCTCCACCTCTCCCTCCTGCCCCAGGACAGTCTCTCTCCAGGCCTTTCCCGGTCACTCACGGGGGGAGGTGGTCCTTCCCGCCCCAGTCCAGGACTTGGCGTGGGGAGGGAAGGTGAGCGCTGGGAGTGCTGATGCCCCAATCTCTTCTCTCCTTCCTTGTCTCTCCTAGGAGGGGAGAGGGACAAGATGACACCAACAGCAGGGGCTTCACCATGGTGGACACCAACACAACAGCCCTTTCTCTGAGCTACACGGCCACAGGATACACAAACTCTCAGAGGACTGCAGAATCTCAGTGCATAAGCGATTACAGAG
>NW_020450289.1:0-1142 GCF_003343035.1 Apteryx rowi | reverse complement strand
TCTCCCCTATCCTCGTGGTATTACACACACGTGGTGGGACAGCTCATGTGGGAGGATGAAAATGAGCTCCTGGGGAAGGCAKGCTGGGATGGTGAGGAGGTGCAGGTGTGCTCTGTGCAAAGGGGTGGCTGGAGTGCACAGGGCTTTGCCTTGGAGCAGGTGATGAGCCAGTTGAGACCTTGTAGTAAGGACTAAAGGACACACCAGTCTCGGTGACATTCTGGTAGTGTTTGCTAACAGCTGCCTGAGGAGGGAAGGGAAGCAGCTGAAACCTTGTGTAGGCAGCTGTGGGAAGCCTCCTGGTCACAGATCCTGGTTCTCACAGGRTAGTTTAACCACCTTGAAATCTGCTGGCAGGGCAGTCGACCCGGGCACAAGCAGCCCAGGAGATTCCTGGAGAGTGTTGAAAACAATTTCTTGGCACAGGCAATCAATGAGCCAACAACAGCTGGACTCTGTCAGTCACAAGCATATAAYGTATACATCTATATAAACATGTAAACTCACATAGAGTAATTTCTGTACTGCATACATATGGTGCTACCAATCAAAAAGAAACCAAATATTCATTAGAATTGATAAAGAACGTTTGAAGTTCTGAAAACAAAGTTTTTTTTCAGTTCTTGCAGAGAGCTATTTTTTGCATAGATTTCACCCAGTGTCGAGAACTTTACATACAGGCCCTTATAGGCACATATAGAGGCCATTGCTGCCTGAGATGCCCTGTGTAGCTGTGTTCCCATGTGGTGGCATGAAATGTGACCCAGGAACTAGGAGAACGTTTCTGGAGCATTGGCTGGTCACCAGGAAAAGCATCTCAAGGCCTCTCAGTGGGACAACTTTTTTCTTTCCATTGACCAGAAAGGGAAGTCCAGACAACTGGGTTAGCCAGAGACATCTGCACTGCAGGGGTCTGGCATCGGGTGAGATAATTCCCATCCCTGTTGTTGCCTAAAATGGATTCGCGCTTAATGACCATGGAGGGAATGAAAAGGGTTTGTGGCTAGATGTGTAGGGACTCTTTTAAGATGTCACTGTAACACAGGTATGTTGAGATTGTTGCAAATTAGGGCATTGATAAATAGAGCGTTTTCAGTGAAGCTGATCAGGCTGCTTCCTCTATCAGTTGTGAGAGCTCGACA
>NW_020450288.1:0-1190 GCF_003343035.1 Apteryx rowi | reverse complement strand
GCTCGGCCGTGGCCCAGCCCATGGCGGCCACCATGATCTTGTACTCGCCCTTCCCCGCGTTGCGGCCCAGCGCCAGCTGCAGCCCCGCCAGGTCGGCCAGGTCCACCGTGGCCTTCATGAACTCCTGCCACCGTCACCGACGGCGTCACCGTCACCGGCAACGTCACTACCAACGGCCCCAACACCACCACCAACACCCGCAGCCCCAGCAATGTCCCCCCAAGGTCACTGTGGCCTTCATGAACTCCTGTCACCGTCACCAACAGCGTCACCATCACCAACGACAGCCCCAAAAACACCCCCAGCCCCAGCAACACCCCCCCAGGTCCACCATGGCCTTCATGAACTCCTGCCACCATCACCAACAACGTCACCATCACCGACAATGTCACCGTCACCGACGACGGCCCCAGCACCACCACCACCACCCGCAGCCCCACCAACGTCCCCAGCAACGTCCCCCCAGGGCCACCGTGGCCTTCATGAACTCCTGTCACCGTCACCGACAGCGTCACCGCCACCAACAACGTCACTGTCACCAACAGCAACCCCAACAACACCCCCAGCCCCAGCAACGTCCCCCCAGGTCCACCGTGGCCTTCATGAACCCCTGTCACCGCCACTGACGATGTCACCGTCACCAACAACATCACCGTCACCACCACCACCACCCGCAGCCCCACCAACGTCCCCAGCAACCTCCCCCCAGGACCACCGTGGCCTTCATGAACTCCTGCCACCGTCACCAACAGCGTCACCGTCACCGACAACAGCCCCAACAACACCCCCAGCCCCAGCAACGTCCCCCCAGGGCCACCGTGGCCTTCATGAACTCCTGTCACCGTCACCGACGGCATCACCGTCACCAACAACAACCCCAACAACACCCTCACCACTGCCAACATCCCCCCAGGTCTACCATGGCCTTCATGAACTCCTGCCACCATCACCAATGATGTCACCGTCACCGACAATGTCACCGTCACCACCCACAACCCCAGCAACCTCCCCCCAGGTCCACGGTGGCCTTCACGAGCCCCTGTCACCGTCACCAACAACGTCGCTGTCCCCAAGGCCACCAGCGTCCCCACCAACGCCACCGACCCCGGCACCACAAACGCCCCCGTTGTCACCAGCGCCAAAGCCAACGTCACCGCCACCGAGACGCCAACGTCCTCGTCCCCAACACC
>NW_020450287.1:0-1079 GCF_003343035.1 Apteryx rowi | reverse complement strand
GTCTAAAAACGAGAGGAAAGTTTCTTCCCAGAATACTGGAAGTAGTGCAGCTGCTAAAAGGCTTCTGGAAACCGCTCCACCCTATGTGCTACCCTCTGCTTCAACTTCTCTATACTGCCCCTTGCCTTCCACCTCCGCCTTTCAAGCCCCTTTGCACATCGTTCTTGTGCCAGGAACTGCCCCGCCATGTCTGGACAAGGTACATTAAGTAGCTACAACGCGAGTTTACGAACCCTGGGTGCCCCAAGATTTGATTGCATGGATTCCACAAACTCCCAGGCTTAGGGAGGATCTGGGAAAGGATTTGCAAGTAGTAAGGGAAATATTTTGCACATATGACCCCACTTGGGGTGATGTGCAGATGCTTCTTGAAGCCCTTTTCACTCCCAACAAGAAACATGTGATTCTAGAAGCAAATCAGTGTTCGGCTGAAGAGGGAGTAGTGGCGGCCGCCCGAACAGTGTGGCCAGCTGTGGATCCCGGATGGGATCATAACACAGAAGCAGATTATCGGCGGTTACAATTAGCTAAACAGGGTATAGAGGAAGCCATACTTTTGGCCAGAGAAGAACTGCAAATTGGTCTAAGATCTGGGAGTGTCAACAACAGATTGACGACCACCCCTCGGCATTTCTGTCCAGATTGTTTAAGCAAATTAGAATGTTTGGGGGAGGGATCAACCCAGAGGCAGAGGCTAACAGATTCCTAGTGGTTTCTACTTACGTAGATGAAACATCTCGAGGTATAAAAAATATTTCTCTGCATGTTCCTGATCGGCCAGGAAAATGCATGGACAAAATATTGCGCTTGGCTACCTTTGTATATAATGGAAGGGAGGAGAAAAAAGCTACGGAGAAGCAGCGACAGAGAAAAGGGGAGGTCAGTATGCTGGTGGCAGTCCTGAGAGATGGAATTCCAGGGAACTGGGGTAGAGGCCGAGGAAGACTTGGGGGAGAAAGGTGGAGTCCGAATGTACAAGACAGACAAGCAGGATTGAGAGGACCCTGCCATTATTGTGGGGAGCAAGGTTAGCGTTCGGTTAGGTCCTGTTATTCCACAGGAGGCAGAAAGGAGTATCC
>NW_020450286.1:0-1191 GCF_003343035.1 Apteryx rowi | reverse complement strand
TCTCCCCAGCTGCCTCACGTGCACACAAACACACACACAAATGGGTCTCTCTGGTGCAAAATCTCAGAAAGCAGTCTGTTTCCATGTGATCAGTTCCTTTCACTCTCTTTTTCCCTCGGTGTTGTCATGCTTGTAGCCCCTCAAAACACCTTCATCCCTCCCTTTTCCCACCTTTGGTCCTTCCCTAAACATCCCATGGAAAGTCTTGCACAATTCCAAAATGGTCTTCCCAGCATCTCATAATAAGCCTCCTTCCCCTCCAGGCAGGAACTGCCATCCTCAGTCTGCAAGGCCATCCTGAGAGGCTCTCCCATTGACCAGTCTGGGCTAGTCTCACACATGGACTTCTTGGATTCATTTCTGAATGGATGTTGGATCTGGTTCTGAATGAATGTTTCTCCCCGAACTTTTCCATTATTTCACTGAAAACAGGGTGATTTATGTCCTAGAAATGCCAATCCTTCATCTGTCTTTCTTACARAAGTGTGGGGGTTTAGGCCAGATTAAAATGCTGTGTGGTATCTGTGTGAAAATGAGCAGGCCAAGCACATCCCATCTGACCATGACCAAGTCCTGAGGACATCAACTCCACAGTGCATTTCCTTGCGCTGACTATACCTGATATGGGCCATAGCATCTGCGCATCTGTCTTGATGACCCACTAAGTCCTTTCCATTCTAGGCCTGTGTTATCCCCAGAAGGATGTGTCACACATTCAAGATCCAAGATCTGAAAGGAATTAAAGCGACGGAAATGCAAGCCAGCCAGACAACAACACTATTTCAAAGTTTTAACCGCAACAAACATATCAAGCAACAATTGCATGCTGAGATTAAACACATCCTGGAGGATTTTATTGTACATCATCTGAAAGATGAAGGGACTCTTTAGATACATCCATTGATTTGGAGGGTGTTTTGGATACTCTCCAGCATGCTGCAATTACAGTATAGCGATCCTCCAGAGAGTGGAAGTAGTGTTACATCAAGCCAGACATCGAACATCTCAGATCATGGTCTAGGCTCACGTTGCCCTACTCAGAGAGACAAAGGGAGAGTCTGGAAGATGATCCATCTCCTTCCAAGGGAGACACTGAAATAAGCCCAGTTAATCAGCCTGGCTCCCTTTTCTGACAGTGCTCAGCAAGTCAGTTCAAAAAAAAGATGTCTTAGATCCTTGCTCCTCCCTGAT
>NW_020450285.1:834019-906731 GCF_003343035.1 Apteryx rowi | reverse complement strand
AGGAAAAACTTTTTCACCGTGAGGGTGACAGAGCACTGGAACAGGTTGCCCAGAGAGGTTGTGGAGTCTCCTTCTCTGGAGATATTCAAGACCCGCCTGGATGCAGTCCTGTGCAACGTGCTCTAGGTGACCCTGCTTGAGGAGGGGGGATTGGACTAGATGATCTCCAGAGGTCCCTTCCAACCTCAGCGATTCTGTGATTCTGTGGTTCTGTGATTCTCCTGGGAAGACTGTAGACTGCTGATATCACTTCAAAAAGTGAAAGATTGAAGTATATTACCATGTTACCATGACCTTATGTTACCATGTGCTTATAGATCCCAGCTTGACCCAGCTGTGAATTATTTCTAGTTTATTCTATAAACGCTCACTACTGCATATTTTGTAAAGAATGTGAGACTACACTTGGAGAAAGTTTAAGAGTGTAGCATAAGCCAAGCAGATAAAAAGAGGAGCAGGGGCTCAGCAGAACAAGACAGTATGAGAAACATAGGATCTGCCAGGTGTAGGGAACAGACCTAAACCCAAACTTTTTAAAGTAGAATAAAGATTTTAATGATGACCTGAGCATGACTGTGCAGAGTGTGTTCAACCCACGAATCCACTTAAAGTTCTGGGACTGGAAGGATGTGATTCTTTTCAATGATGTCTAGACATCACTAAGCAGTAAATATCTCTACATACAAGTTCAAGTCAAAGTGGTCTTTCTAGCCAATGGAGAGAAATAGACATTTTAAAGGGTTAGGTGTTTTTTTTTGTTTGTTTGGGTTTTTTTGTTTGTTTGTTTGTTTTTAATTTATTTCTGCTAGATATCTGCATTAAGATGAGGTGAATTGCTCCTTAAAGGTACCAAACACAGAAAGAATGCATCCTGGCTGCATTCTTTAAATGTACCCTTTATTTAATCCATGCCTTCTAGTAGTACTGCATTATATAATGAACTTATTCTAATTTATTATTTTGATGTTAAAGCATACCTTTAGTGATTTAAAGCTTTTTGAGTCATTCTGCTCATTCTCTTCAAGGAAAGATGGGACAGCTCTGATTTAGGCTCTTCCTGATTCCAGATCCAGTCACAAATGACAAGAACATTATGTTTGATCTTTTGCAAAGCTTTTTTTTGCAGATAATAAATTGTTTCTTTAACAGGTAACCATTGATTTAAAATTAACATGATTAATCTGAGTGAATTATTTGTGAGAAGCTTGTAATCAGGAATGCCACCATGACCACCATGACACTTTCCTGTAAATGATAAATACAAGAGAATTAGCATTAGCAACTGCCATTTACCTTCAAAACATTTAAGCAAACACCAGTCAATGGATTCGGAAATGTTTTGGGCAATATGGTATATTCTCTAATTCATGCCAGAAATGAGTAGATTAATATAGTCTGATGTGTTGTGCTGACTGTTCCCTTTTCTGTACTCTTCACTTTTGCTCCTGGAGTATCTCTTTGCCTTGAGTGCAAAGCTCCATCTAGAGAAAGCCCATAGTAACACCACAGATGCCTTTCACCCTGACCTGACCRTTAGCCTAGAACGGTGTCAGCAGGGCAGGGGCAGAGCTCTGCACAGCTCTCGCCTAACAGGGCTCCTTCCAACCAGAGGGCTGTGCTGCCATTCAGAGGGACCTGGACAGGCTGGAGAGTTGGGCAGAGAGGAACCCCATGAAGTTCAAAAAAGGCAAGTGCAGGGTCCTGCACATAGGGAGGAATAACCCCCGGCACCAGTACACGCTGGGGGTAGACCTGCTGGAAAGCAGCTCTGCAGAGAAGGACCTGGGGGTCCTCATGGACGACAGACTGACCATGRGGCAGCAATGTGTCCTAGTTGCCAAGAAGGCCAATGGTATCCTGGGGTACATCAGGAAGAGTGTTGCCAGCAGGTCAAGGGAGGTGATCCTTCCCCTCTCCTCAGCCCTGGTGAGGCTGCAACTGGAGTGCTGTGTCCAGTTCTGGGCTCCCCAATACAAGAGAGACATGGAGCTACGGGAGCGAGTCCAGCGAAGGGCTTCTAGACTGATTAAGGGGCTGGAGCATCTCTCTTATGAGGAAAGGCTGAGAGAGCTGGGCCTGTTTAGCCTAGAGAAGAGAAGACTGAGAGGGGATCTTATCAATGAAGCGTCTAAAGGGAAGGTGTAGAGAGGATGGGGACAGACTTTTTTCAGTGGTGCCCAGCGACAGGACAARAGGCAACAGGCACAAACTGAAACACAGGAAGTTCCATCTGAATATGAGGAAATACTTCTTTACTGTGAGGGATGACAGAGCACTGGAACAGGTTGCCTGGAGAGGTTGTGGAGTCTCCTTCTCTGGAGATATTCAAAACCCGCCCGGACACAATCCTTGGAAATATGCTCTAGGTGACCCTGCTAGAGCAGGGGGGTTGGACTAGATCTCCAGAGGTCCCTTCCAACCTCAACCATTCTGCGATTCTGTGATTCTGCAACTTGTCAGCTGTGATGAGCTGTTGATTATATTGTTCTTCCTAATTGCTGCACACTGGGAGAGTTAGTTATGGATGTTCATTGGTTCATGTTGGACTGGTTTGTTTGCTAAGCTGGGTGCAAGCAAAATATTTTTTATTAATACAGCCACATATAAAGTACATTTATCTTAGAATAAATAACTCAGATGGATAGAATCTGCCCTGAAAAACGATTCTGAAAAGGACTCTAGACGTCTTGGTGGATAGTTAGTTGAACATGATCTTCCTGTGTGAAGCAGTAACCAAGTTCAGTACAATCCTTATGTAAATAGGCAAGGATTTCTCAGATAGGAGCAGGAGGGGTGGCCTGGGTTTTGTTTGTTTTTTTGTTTGTTTTCACCTTTCTTTTTGACATGATAAATGACAACTGGAATATATCCTTTTCTAGGGCCTGCAAGTTAAAAAGGATGTTGATGAATGGGAGAGGACTCAGAGGATTAAGTATAAAACTAGAATGTGTGCTAAAAATGGAATTCATTTTGTTTAGCTCAACAAAAAGAAGGTTATTGATGACTTGATACATAGAAAATAAAAATACAATCACAGTGGCCTCTGCAATCTAGCAGATGAAGCAGTAACAAAATCCAGCAGCTAAAGGTTTAGATTATGAATAAGGTGAAATTTCACAAGGAGAAAAACAACCCTTGGAAGAACTTACCTAGGAAAGTAGTGCAAATTTCAAATCACAGTGAGKTTTTTTTTCTTTCTTTCTTTTTATTTCTGGAAGAGATGCGTATTTTAAACAGAAGTTAATTTAGAGAATTCAAATAGTCCATGTTATACAAGAGTTACAGTATTTGATCGTAATGGTGATTTTTGGATTTATCACCTCTTAATGTGCCTAGAGATGTTTAAAAATAATACCATTTGCATTCTGTATTTTTGAGTTTTGTGCCTTTTCTGTTGAGAGCAACATAGCAGTTATTCACTTGCTGAATACTAACTGAAGACAGGAAAGGTAAAACTTTCACAAATGGTCCTTCATTAGTAGCACTCATGACAACATGATTTATTGATATACCTTAGGGTAGGTAGTCTGATTAGCTGCTTGACTTTGACATACTATCTTTTTACTCATGGGATCTCTGAAATTTACTTTCTCACATTTTCTCTTCTCCAGTCAACTTGGTATGAGATACCTGATTTATTCTTTGTGGCATTCATTGTAATAACCTTGCCATGTCTAACCATATAAAACAAATTCAGACATTTTATATGAAATAAATTCCCGTTAATGTCACCAAAATGATTAATAACATTTTTTTTTCTTTTCTCTATGTTTTAGTCCAAAATTTCTGGCATCTGGAGGGGGGTTGTTAACTCTTCTTTTCTGACACAGAGGTTGTGGAATCTGCATCCTTGGAGAGATTCAAAACTTGATTGGACAAGGCAGCTTGATCTAAGTTGGTCCTGCAGAGGGCTGGAAATGCTCTCTAGAGGTCCTTTCCAACCTAAATTATTCTATGACAGTTTTATGAAGGAGAAAGGAAAAGTTTCTTGGCCAAAGTCAGACTCTAGCTCTAGCAGTCTGAATTCAGATTAATTTCTTATGAAAAGCTGGATGGATATCTGTGACCAGAATATGTAGCCCTCCACACTTACTATAAACAAAACAATTAAAAAAAAACAACAAAAAAAACAGAAGAGCTGGATGCAGCATGAGCTGTCATTTTTCTCTTTGATGAGGATGAAAATAAAAGATGGAAATGGCCAGTGTTCCGTCTGATAATTGTACACACACATACAGTGATCAAAGTCCTGGAAAAATGTGGGTATAATTCCTCACTTTGAGGGCGACAGATACAGATTGGTGGTATCTTATCTGTGTGAAGTAAGTCTCCTGACTCTTCTGTGAGCTCTACAGGAATGGAAGGTGTTGCTACATGCAGATGGAAGCTGGAATCATGCCTCTGTGCAAAGTAAAGTTCTTCTGTATTTCCAGCTTCAGAGGGTGTCAAGACCTGGAGCTACTCTGTCTCCCAGATGTGCATACAGTGCAGATCAGCAGGCCCTGAGCGATCTTTCTCTGTAGCACTCTGCAAGGCTTCAGTGATCAGGCTGCATTCAACTCAGTTTTTTTAGGTATCTTAGTAAACAGATTTTTCACAAATAGTTGTGGTATACTAATATTGATAATATACTCACCCATTTTTTGCACTGTTTTTGGTGAGAGAGAGCATTTGAATACACAGACAAGTTACTTCATAGTGTAATTTATAATCTGCTCTTCTGCGTTCTCCTACCTCAAGGAAAATGCAGAATTGCTTTCCATCCAAGGTGCCCATACAAAATCTTTTAAGTTTCCTGTGCAAAACCTGTGTATGTTGCACATTTACATCCTGTACATCCTATACATTGGATACTATAAAAAGCAAGGTTCACCACAGATGGGTTTAAGAAGAGTGACTAACTCTGGACAGACTTCAGATTATGGTGATCAGCTGAGTCCCTTCAGAAAATTGTCTGACTTGCACTCAGACCTGAAACCCAGACGGTTTTTTTGGGGGAATTAACTGATAATGTTTTTCCCATTATAGTTATTACATACATACATACATACATATGTACATGCATCAGTCAYATGATGGTCTTCTTTGCCCTCTTGCTGCTTTTCAATAGTACTGATTCTGACTCTGATGTAAAAGTAGAGTAACAAAGTAATAAATAGGATAGCTTTCAGCTTACATTGGATATCAAAATGTTAAATTTATCCTTTGTGAGATTCTGTGAAGCCAATGGAATAATTAATTTGACCTCTTTCATCTACAGTTTCAAGAGATTATTCTACTGTAGTTAATTTTTTTTGTCACCAGTACTTTTCATTAGATACATTTTTGTCTATCTATCTTGTACACTGTTCATTGCACAAAATTAGTCTGTTGGAAAATTTTCATATCTCACTTTGACCTTCTGTGTCTCTGGGCTTTGCCTATTTAGATAACAAAGACACAAGGAAACTGATCTGCATATAGGGTATATTTGCATAACTCTATTTACTTCAGTGACACTAAGTATATGAGAGAATCAGCTCACAGAGATTTGGGGCATAAAGGTCTTACTGTAATTACCTGTTGAACTGGGAACTTTTTAGAAAAATGGTCCATGTGGAGGACCTATGTAGTTCTGGCACTACTGTACCTGGAGTTTAATTTCTTGATACTACTTCACTGGAAAGAGTTGGGTTCTCAGAAAGGGTTTAGACAAAATCATGACAACAAAATCAATGGAGTACTGTAAGTATGATTTCTGAGGAGATAATATTGATAAAATTCTCGCTGATGAAAATAAAGGTAAAATCTAACCTTACAAAGATAGTGTGTCTTCACGCCTGTAATAGGGACCACAAAGTGACTAGCACTGATAATTTTTCTGATATAAATGAAACTTATCACCAGACTGTGTTGAATGGCGCAGCTGTCACTTGAGTTCCTTAAAACTGTCAATTTTAAGAGTGCCCATTTACTCAAGCTGTAGTGGGCTCATGCTTTTAGCAGAATAAGATTCTGGCTTGCTCTGTTGTGGTACCTAAATCTTAGTCTTTATACAAATATTGAGGCAAGGAAATACTTGGAATTCTGAGAATCATTTTATATTTAATTTAAATTTAAGTAGTTACAGAAGTAATAGGGTGAAGGTTAAGAGATGAAAATTAAGGACTCAGACACTTAGCAGAGAGTAAGTAGTTCCTACTGATGAGATCCATTTATTCCGTAAGAGTTTTCCCATAGAATGCAGTATACAACTGACATTTGGAAACCATCAGAGACCTCCTGAGGTCCCTTCTAACCTGAATTATCCTGAAATATTACAGGGTTCTATGATCCTGAGATCTCTCTGACTTCCAGTTTCCATATGTCCCTTTATCTTTGACTGTTGTCTTGCAATAAGCTCCGCATTCCTATATTATTGCACTAGAGTGAAATTTACTGCAGGGTAGGGCTGTGAAGCCCAGGATTTTCAGGTTACTGAGAAGACAAGCAAAGACATGTACTGCAATGTTTTGAAAGACAGGAATGACAGAAAGCCTTTTGACAGCAAACTGTATTAAACTGTATAAGAGAAAGAAAATTAAAGATTTTTTTCCTGCATTCTTATTATTAACTTAAATGTAGCAATTCTTTAAACATAGTCATTTAAGGATGACTTCAGTCATTAAGTCCATCACTGTAGGAAGAACATAAAATAGAACATTAAAAACCTAGCTTTAGATGTTTAAACTTATTATTGAGAGTTTTTTACTATTAGTTTTGGAATTTCATCAATTGATATTTAGTAAGGGGGAAAAAGGTCAAACTAAAGTATGAGGACAGTAAGGGATTTTTCCCCTGGTAATGTAAGCTTGTTGATATGATGGAGTATCTAAATGACAAGCTGTCTCTTCAGGTTCACAGAATCTGTCTGAATGTACAGTTAATGGGCAGAAGATGTAAAGTAACCTCAGGAAATATCAGATTTAGTTTTAAAATAGTGTTTTTACATGAGCCCTGGAAAAATGAACAACAGCTTTATAAGCTTACATGATGCAACTGGAAAGCAACTGCTACAAACCTGGGCTTCCTTCTTGTGGTTGTTTGGCATTTTAAAGGTCATATCGCAACTAATGTTCTAGCTTTATCATCTAGAGTTCCTTGTAGGGGGACAAACTCTAAGAGCAGCTCTGCCACTCCGTCTATGGATATGACATGAATACTCTGCTTACTAGTGGAAATAGAAAAGGACACCCAGTCCCACATATAGACTCCAGCAATAGGCAATCAGATTCCTCCTGATGTTCCCCTCTCAAACCGTGATGTCTGTCATCTAGGAAGAGCGCATTCTTCCCTGCTCAGCACCACATCATCACTATAATGTACCATCTGGATCATAAGATTCAGGTCTCTCTCCTCCTGCATGTGTCATCCTTCACTTATGACAGAACATATTAAGGCTAGAGACAAGCTTCAGGGCAAAGGTTAAGACATAAGGCAAATTTATAAAGGGTATTTGTTTATTGCATTTGTTCTTTAACCAGTGGCTTCCATAAGGATYTGTAAATTAATTGCAAATATCCCCCTTTTGATACTTTTTCTGTCATTCAAATGGTAAGAATAGGCATGCCTTGTGTAAAAATTACATTATTACAGATGTTGGCAAAGTGTTGGCAAATTCCTTTACCTTAAAACAGATTGTGCATAAAATGGAAATGTTTTTATCTATGTCTGTTTCACTTATAATATTTCCTGTGATGCAAAACTTAAAGTCTTATGCTATACATATGTCTTTTTAGATGTCTGTTAAAAACCAGTCGCCATAGTACAAATTTACAATATCTTTTATGAAATTTTTCACATGGATTTTTTCAGTTAATCTTCCTGTAAAAGCCATTTGATTGACTTAAGACATCTCTTCAATTCTAACACCACACAATTACTATAGGGACTTTTATTCAAGTCCCTTTCCTTACTTATGGCAAGAAAAGAGAGTATTGTCACCAAATTCCTTTGGCTTTATATTCTTTTGTGGCTTCCGTGTGACAGTTGAATTTCAGTATGATAGCTGAGGTACATATGTTCTCATGAGCAGAACAGACCTTACTTGCACAGAACAAGAGAAAGATGATATTTAAAATACCTTGACATGCATGCACCTGACTAGTATTCTCTGCAGTTAAATTGCATTTCAAATTTGTTTGCATAACATTAGATTGTGAGTTGCTCCTACAAAGGATGTCCTGCTCTTTCCTCTAGAGGGAAGAAGAATATCCTGCATTGTTACCCCAATTTTTGCTGTTATTAGCTGTACCTGAAACCTTTCTCTCATGTCTGAAGACCTACTAAGCTTGAAATTCCTTGCTCAGTTGAGCAATTAGAGTCCATACTTGGGCTAGAATTCATCTGTATAAAATTTATATTTTTAAGACTCTTGCACAACTTGCTGGAATCAGCTTCCACATGAAAAGATTCATATTGTATAGCCTGCATGAACTCAAGAACCCAGAGCCAGGATCAGTCTGAATGCCAGCTTCTGTAAGGTTCTTTGGCTCTGTGCTTTCTGAATGACAAGCCATCATTTCGTAATAAAGATGTGTGCAGACCACTTAAGCACTGAAAGTGTACTAGAGCTGWTCTCAGAATGCTGCCAAAGGATGGATATATTTTTTCATAATTGGTATAAATGGCTAGTGTAGAATGCTTCAGAGTCTCAGTGTGAATGGATCATGGAATATGTTCTCAAATATATATATATACATATACACACACATTGCTTTTTTTCCTTTTTCTCATTTACACACGAAGATTAAAATGAGGACACAGTAAGACCTGTGAGCCTTCACGGAGATTCTTCATACATGAGATACATTTATGTAGATGCTTCAGATGAGGCTTGCTGAGCAATAGAGACTTGCCTTTAATCAAAATCTCTTTAGGCACTTTTTGCAAAGATTATATAAAATTGATGATTCTGGGCATTAAATTTCACATTATATAATAAAAGGGCAGGACAACAGCTATTTTACCAAACAGCTTTTGAGCTAATCTACTGAAGGTAAACAGAGTTTGCTTCCTCTTCGTAGCTGATGTAGTGGATATGCCTTCTCTGCTGTTGCAGGCACTGTGCCATGAGTGTCTATGCCATCTCTGCTGAAAAGCAGTGTCTATAAGGTCTAACAAGACTGACCAATCATTGGCTTTGCCTACAAAATGCTTCAGGAAACGTCTGCAAGTCCTGAGGAGAATTTCATTACAATAATATAAGACGACACAATTACACTTAAGAAAAACTGTAGAGAAAGTAAATCTAGAATTTCATTTATTTTTTTCCCATTGTTACAGATGACCATGAACACAACATCAGTTAACTAGGAAACAATGGACCTAAATCAAGGCTGGGATAAACAAAAGCAATGTTGAACTTCATGAGCAAAAAATCTGTTTTTGGCATAGATGGATACAGTTTTATTTTCAATGAAGCTGTCTTGTTTACTCTACCTATCAGTTTAACTTAATATATGTTATATTAATATTCCATATTTTAAGAATAAGCTTTCTGTTAGAATTGATTTCTGCTCAGGTTGTACCAAATGAAAGGTCACTGTATTACTGACCATGAAAGAGCACTTCAATCAGTCATTTTTCAAATGGTAATATATCTTTTTGGTTATTCTGACACCTTGAGATTTTAATTTGCATTCAGTTCCTTTGCATTTGTCCTCTTCCATCTGTAATTGTAATGTTTTGTTTTATTTTTCTATAACAGTTGTTTCCAAACTTCAGAGCATGAATATGTGTCATCCCTCAGATTTTTTTATAGACAACTATGCATCTTTAGCTTCAAATGTTTATTTTAAAGCACAAAAAAAGGAACAGGGTTCTAATGAGAGCTACAGATTTTGTAATATATCTTCATGACCCACTGATGATCCCAAGACTGTTGCTCAGAAATCACTGCTTTACTGGTTTATTTGCTAAATGTATGAGTATTTGTTCAACTGTTTGGATTTTCTTTATCTTTCTGAGTATATCATAGTCCCATGTCCATATTATTTTAAAGGACGATAAGTGCAGATGGGGGAGCAAAAGTATTCCTTTCTAACATTCAAACAAAAGTAATGTGTTCAAAGGTGTAGAGATTTAATTCTGTCTAAGAAGACATAGGGAGCATAAACAATAATACAATATAACCTCATGTAGTAAATAATAAGATAGCTAGGTCAAGTGAAGTCATGAAACACAAATAAGATCCCTTAACATTCAATAGATTTCACATTATTTATTTATGATGGGCATGTATATAAGCAGCTGCTATTTGTAGTTTGATTAGAGACACTGAAATATATGAGCTTATTTAAATTTTCTAGTGAAGGCCAGGATATATCCAGAAAATTACTGGTAGATTTGCAGTTCAATAAAGCATGACTATGAACAATTATTTTGAGGATTTAGGGCTTGCTTGTTTCTTCCCTCACTTGTATATTAGGAATTGTTGTTACAAGAAAATAATATTGATCTTCCCTGTACTTTTAATTATGAATATTTCTAGTCTTTGGGCATGTATCCCATCACATGTATCTATTAAGTTCCTTTTCAACTTTGACTTAATATTTAAGAGAATTAAGAAGCACTGATATAATTTGGAAGTGTTTAAATAGTGTTGTTATTTAAAAAGAAAAATTTAAAAGGTGGAAATGTTGCTTTGTTGAGGTTGAAGAGCAGGTCTACATGATAGCAATGGTCTTTTGTGTTGACAGTTAACACCAAGTCTAGTTAAAATCAATATGTACCAAAGGCATTGCTTTGCTGAAATTTCAGGTGCTTCTAGGGAAGGAAATAATTTATCCTTTATAAAGTCAATGCATTAAAGTAGCTGCATAACAAAGGCACTTTCAGGACCATTCCTTCCTTGTTATTTTGAGTGCCTTTTGCCTCCACTGAAATTACAAGCAATAAATATGAGATGCTAGTTGCCTTTATCCATGCTGGATTCAGTTTGTTAGTCATTTGAAGATGGACACCTAATGCATCATGACGGTGGTGGTGTTTTTTCTGCGACCATCTTTTATCTAATCAGCCAAGATGCAGAGGGGGTTTGGGCTTCTAAGTGTCACTCAGGC
Organism: Apteryx rowi; assembly: GCF_003343035.1. NCBI lineage: Eukaryota > Metazoa > Chordata > Aves > Apterygiformes > Apterygidae > Apteryx > Apteryx rowi. Next base: position 895,650 of record NW_020450285.1, on the reverse strand, counting down.
TCAAGAGATTGATCTGAAGGATTTTCTGCAATATGTTCTTTAATCACTAGACTGTTAGAGAAAAGATGGAGTTCACCATATTGTAAAAATCAATGTAAAATTTTTTAATACAAGTAACTTTTACATTTTCTCCATGAATTTAAACGGAACTTAGGTGGTGTATTATAGAACAATATAAAACACATTAGCTGTATAGATTGATGTGTGTATCTAGACTCCAAGCTGTTTTAAATATAAAGCTTTCAGCTTTGTACTTCGGAAGCAGTATCTTACAGTACAGTTAATCCCACTGTTTTCAATAAGAAAGTTTGTGAATGGCTGACTGGCAGCCTTGTATATTCGGCATGAATGTGGCCAGGTTAAAGGCTTAATTTTGTCACGCGTGTTTCACAAAGCGCTACCCTACATGAACAATTTGGTATACTTATATCCTAATCTCCTATTTATCCTTAAAAAAAAAAAAAAGTTAATTCACTGTTGTACTGATAAGAGTAAAAAAATGGTTGCTCCACTTTTTACTAACACAGAGCCAACACAGTTAAGGGATTTCATGCGTGGATTTTATTTCTTTTCTTGAATGTATTTCATCAGATGAATCCGTTGCCAATTTCTACTTAGTTATATCAGGGCATTGTACAGAAAACAATGACATTGAGAAAATAACCTGAAGGACAAGAAAGCAGTAAAGTGTCTCTAGAGGTACTTTATTCATTCTCCTTTAATGACAGATATCAACACTATAGGCAGCTGCAACTGATCTAATTGTTTAGATTCTCTACTTAATCTATTGCACTCCTAGGATGCAATTCATTCATCCTCAAGTTGACATCTAAAATAGATCAAATGAATCAGGCCCTTGAAGTGTCTATTTATTTCCTCTGTCTTTAAAGGAAGATTAGGATGACTGGCTCAGATGCAGCAATCAGACAACTGAAATCCTCACTGACAATTAAATTTAGCACCTAACAATTAAATTTAGCACATACAAATACTGTTTTTGTGGTCTGTTAGAAGAAGAGAACTCATCTGGATTCCAAGATCCTGGCAAAAATTAACTCCCTAAAAATAGGGACAATTCACAGTGTAGTTGTTATATTCAAAATCATTGGTGTAAAAATCAATACAAAAGAAAGAGTTTCTCAGCATTAAATTACATAGTTACATCAGAGCAGAATCACACATGAACTTCTTCATTAACTAGTCACCATTTCTTAGTCACACTAGATAATGTTTGACTGTGTTTCAACAAATTGGGTAGGGAAAATGTGTAACGTATAAAAAGGTAGTGGCAAGAAAAATGTCTCTGTCATATCACCAAAAGTTTTAATTGGAGTAGGGGCATTGTGTTCCAGGCATACGTTGAAAGGTTTGTAGCAGCTTTGAATGAAAGTAGAACAGACTTAGAATTTGGTGAGACTGAATTCAACTGATTATATGTTACACTTTGCCTAAGCTTTGAAATTTTATKTTAGACTCCTGGAATGCTGTGGTCAGAGAAAATCAGTTATTTTATTATTTCTATCTCAATTAGAGAAGTTAGTGTTCACATCAGTGGCTCCTCAGAATTTTTCAGTTTATTTTTTTGCTGAGGAAAAAGTAATATTTGGAAGTAGACTAAGTAAATAGTATTCCACTTTTATTATAATCAACTTAAATTAGGAATAATATTTTATCCTGTTTGTACAAACCGTAGTGGGAAAAGGTTCTAAGCCCTGCCTGAGGCTCTGGTGTGCTACCACAATAAAAACGATAGCATTTTATAACTAAATCACATTTCCATAAAAAGATAGAAATAGTGATGCAGAAGACTCATTTTAATATGAGTTCATTAAACTATTTTTAGAGGTTCTGTATGTTTTGCCTATTTGTACTGTTTCTGTTTATTTTAAATCTGATTATACTCGTTTCACATTTGGTAGGTCATAGCTATTGACTTCGTCTGAATCAGTAAGTGTAAATATTCTAGCATGATTTTTTTTTTTCTTGGAATGAGCTTAATTGCAATTAATTTTAACCTGTAATCCATGCTTGTACTGTTAACGAGAAACGTGTAATATTCAGTAGTTATTGACTTGGATAAAATGAATGTATGCTACCACTGCAGTTGTTCTTGTCAATAATTTGCAATTAAGCTGATAAAACCTCCCATTTCATCTTTTTAGAGTGTGAAACATATAAAACGGGTAACAATGAATTAAGCAAAATAGTTTATATTAAATTACATTGATAGCGCAGATGCACTTCACAAATACTTTTTGTTAGCAAGGTTCTTAGGCTGTGCCAGGTCTTTTGTGCATTAGTACCTTAAAAGTAAGAATAATTTTTTCAGCAGCTCTTAGGTTGCTGATCCGCTTGTTCCAAGCCATTCAGAGATCAGTTAGAAATATTTCTGCAAAGTGGTGTTTTCTTACTAAGTACATCAACTGATTTTTTTCTGATTTTCCTTTCAATATTCTTTAACATCAAATTAATTCTTTACATCATTCTATATTAAAATCCAAAGCTCTTCATTGTCTCACAATATATTTTCTATTGTTGTGCAGCGTTGAAACCAAACAGAAAGGCTGAGCTTGTGTAACATTTTGGAAAGCTCAGCTGGTGTATGAATATAACTTACTACAACACAGAAACCTTTAGAAACTGAAGAGTAGTTATTCATCCAAGACCTATCTTCCTGCTCCACAGAATCACAGAACAGTTGGGGTTGGCAGGGACCTCTGGGGATCATCTGATCCGACACCCCTGCTCAAACAGGGTCAGCTAGAGGAGGTTGCCCAGGACCGTGTCTTGTCCGCTTTTGGATATCTCCACAGATGGAAGACTCCACCACCTCTCTGGGCAACCTGTTCCAGTGTCCAAACACCTTCACTGTAAAGAAGTGTTTTCTTGTGTTCCAAGTGGAATTTCCTGTGTTTCAGTTTGTGCCCATTGCCTCTTTGCCTGTCTCTGGGCACCCCTGCGGTCTGGTCTGGCCCAGTCCTCCTCAYACCCTCCCATCAGGTATTTATACACATTGATAAGATCCCCCTGACCCTTGTCTTCTCCAGGCTGAACATCTCTCAGATCCTCCTCATATGAGAGGTGCTCCAGCCCCTTAATCATCGTTGTGGCCCTTCATCAGACTCGCTCCAGTATTTCTGTGTCTTCCTTGTACTGGGGAGCGGAGCACTGGTCACAGCGCTCCAGATGTGGCCTCATCAGTGCTGAGTTGAGGGGAAGGATCACGTCCCTTGCCCTGTTGGCAATGCTTTTTCCGATGCAGCCCAGGATTCGGTTTGGCTTCCTTGCCATGAGGACACACTGCTGGCTTGTGTTCAATATATATGTTTGTGTATATATACGTATATGAATGACATTCCTAGTGACAAATGCTGGACTTACAATAGGCAAATAGATGACATTGCAATACAGAATATAATGTGAGGATAGCAAACGATAAGTCAATGCAGATAAGTTTACACAGAAACAGAAAAATGAGAAATACTTTAAAAGTAAAGCAACAGGTTTCTRTGTACCATGGAAGAAGTTCAAGACTGTAATAAATACATTGTCTAAGAAACAGACTGCTAAGAAACTATCGTTCAGCAAAGGAATCATGGGCGTGGTACAAATAAGAATAGAATGAAGAGATGTAAGAATGAACTGTTCACAAGAATACAATAAGTTTACAGGGATAGTCATTATGTGCAAGACTGAAATGGAGTAGCATTTAGCCAAACACATACACAGAGAGAATCCATACCATAAAAAAAAGAAACACCACAAATTGTTACAAAAAGTAAGGAAATCTTTGCTTTCTATAAATGAAATAGGGTAGTGCCCACTGTTAATATATACTATATTGAAAATTGTGACTGAATATGTGAGGATCATTACAGTGATTATCAGAAATCTGAAGATAAAAGAAGACAAAAAGCCTTGATAACTAAAATGTGAAAGCTAGACAGAGTCCTAGAAGAGAATAGATTTAGATTTGAAATAAGACTCCAGACTACAAAATATTCTTTTAAACCTTTGAATTAGTTGGACAAAAAGCTATTCTCCAGTATTCAGTGTTCATTCCTGTCTCAGATATTACTAGCACCAACATTAGATTATGAAACATGCCTCTTTTTGTTAAAAATAGACAAAGGAAAGAATTCCTACTTGTTTTATAATTAATATGGTAAGCTTCCTAAAATTTGGAATAGAAATGTATCCTTGTTTTCTTGATCACATTCAAAATGGCAAACTAAATATGACAGAAGAAAATAGTGTTTTCTTATAAAATCTCCAATTAATTTAAAAAAGGCCCTTGGGGGAGAAGTGGTCTATCCTCATCCCTTTTCTGTGAAAATGGGAATACATATAAACCACAACTGAGCACTGTGACATCAAGAAAGGTGAATGACAGAATTACAGTATATCTTCATAACTATTTTGAACATACGAAGAAAATATAATTAAACCAAGTTAAAATACTTCAAACAGATTCCAAGAATCCAAAAGTTTACAAGAAAATTAATGAAATTTATATTAACAATATAAAACATCATGATGACTTTTTTTTATTAGTATGAACCAAAGCAGAGCTTCAGAATACAGTGAGTGTGCTAATTGATACCAGCAAAAATTACAGCATGAGAATCCATATTTAGGAAATAGGGATAATAATCTCCATGGGCAGGTGATGGACCTGATGAATACTTTTTGTCTATCCAGGATGTCTGATAATATCCAATAGAAAGTGAGGAAGTACAGACAGATGGCCATGGAGGAATATGGAGACACTGCCCGAGCATGTAGGCATGGGGTTAGGAGAGCTAAAGCCCATCTAGAGCAGAACCTCGCAAGGGACATCAAGGGCAGCAAGAATGGCTTCCACAACAAATGCATCAGCCGCAAAAGGAACGCTAGGGAAAATGTGGGCCTGGTATTAAACGGGTCAGGGGCCCTGGTGACAAAGGACACAGAAAAGTCAGAGGTACTGAATGCCTTCTTCACCTCAGTCTTTACTGGTAAGACCAGCCTTTGGGAAACCCAAGCCCCTGAGACCAGAAGGAAAGTATGGAGCAACGAAGACTTGCCCTTGATGAAGGCAGATCAGGTTAGGGAAAACTTAACCAGACRGGACATAGACAAGTCCATGGGCCCTGACAGGATGCACCCACGAGTACTGAGGAAGCTGGCCAATGTCATTGCGAAGCCACTCTCAATTATCTTTGAAAGGTCATGGCCTGTGGTCATATTATGTCCAATCTGTCTTTTCCTACTTCAGCATGAAACCCAGCCATTATTTTCAACATATTGACACTTTTCTTTTGCTGAGGTTGTTTTTCCTTTTCTTCGTACAGTATGTCCATTACAGAAGCTTGGATTCTTCCCTTGTTGATAAAAATGTATTATGCATTTGGTCTATTCTACCAAATACAGGCCAAATATTTGTAATGGCTAGACTTCTTTTTAATATTTTCCCCCCATGTGCTCTTTTAGGTCTCACTCTGTCTGAGTAACTGTTGTAACTGTTTTATAATAGCTTACTATAATGGCAATTCCTAACAGCTTTGATTCTTCTGGCAGAAGTTTTCCCATTAAATGGAGAATTAATCTATTCAATGGTACAACCTTCTCTAGCCTGAAATTTATCTTTTTTATCTTCCCAAAGGCTGTTTTGTCCCAAACTACTCAAACACCCACATCACTGAGCCCAATGTTTTCTGTGACAAATCTTCATCTAAATATAGACCTGAGATTATGGTCAATCATGGCTTTAAGGATTATAACTGTTGTTTATCATATTTAGCAGCAATTTAGGAGGAARTACAGTTTTACAATAGGACTTGTAAGCAAATTCAAGCAAACCGCGAGCAAATTCAGTTGACTTGTATGAGAGGATCTGCCTTTCTGGATTTTTTTTAAAACAATTGCATGCCACTGTAGTTAGATATGGCTGCAGGCTTAGATAACATAGTCTAACATTTGATTATCTGTCGTATGTCATTTGGGCAGCAGCCCATACAAGAAGAGAAGCTGACTTGCTATTCTGCCCTGCTGCATTAGTAATACTAACAAATAGCCCATAACTTCCAAACCAGCAGCTTTCCCAACTTTGATTGCACTTAGTTTCCATATGTGAAGTCTTCCACAACTAGCTGTGGGATAAGTGATAAGTTATAAGTTAAGTTTGTGATAAGTTATTTTGCCCTAGGAAGGTGAACTAAAAAAAAGAAATAATTATTAGATTGTTTAAAGAATTGATCCAGATGGTGTGTTAGATGACTGACTTAGTTCAGGAAACATGGTTTCCATTGATCACCTGGCAATAATATATAATTGTGACAAATGATAAAGGAGTTTAAAAGATCAGATGAAATACCAAGGGATTCCTGTCTGGTGTACATTCTTAAAACAAAGACTGTAATCACTTCTTTGTGCAAACCTGCTGTTAACTAGTAGTCTGCATAGTATTACTTACCTATCTGTGTCTTAACTCAGTTTCTCATATAGATATATTAGGTGGGATATCATTTTGATAAGTGAAATAATCTCATTTTTAGAAAAAAGAATAAGAAGAAAATAAAACATTTAAGATATTGCATGCTAAACCAGCTCTCTAACATTGACATGTGGGAGGATTAGAAAATTAGTGGCCTAAAAGAGTAGCACTAGTACACAAAGAGATATTCAGGAGCGGTAAATGCTCTTTAGAGAGTATTTGACACAGCTCTTGCCAATACCTTTGCACATCTTATAAAATTTTAAAGACTTCTATGAAACTTTAATTTTACTTATGTGACAAATAAACAGTTTTTTGTTAATTGGCCATACATTCGATCATTAAATGAACGGTCAAACCGCCTTCAAAGGGCTTTTAATTGATTTTTTTTTTTTTTTAATTCACAGATGGAAAAAGTAAAAGTACATAGACAGTAAATCATAGTAACTTAGCTGACTGGTGACAACTTATTAATCTTCTATGACTCTTGTTCAATTACATGCTCATATGCTGCGCCTGTAATTTGCAGTGACTCAGATCACCTTGATATAAAGCAGAACATCATGCTCCAGTACAAACTGCCGTATCACAAAATGTTACCTGGAATCATAGGTAAGAACCAGCTGCTATCAGGGAAACATTCTGTGTTTGTAAGGCCTTCATTTCCAGTTGAGCTATTCAGCTAAGGCTGAGGTCTTCCACATTTACTTCTTAGATGTGTCCAAGTACTTAGTTATCTTGTCACAGTTGACTTAGAGGTCATACTGAGCACCACAACTCTTAGAGAAGAGCAAATAAATAAATTCTGGGAGATTATGACCACCTTCTTTTCTTTATGACATACAATTAGTGAAATATGGAGGCATTTATACACATAAGTCTAGTGTAAAGTCAGCACTGTGAAATGACTGATCTAGAGCGGAGTAAGAATTTGATGCAAAATCACCACAAAACGGTGTCTGCAAGCCTCCAGCTATTACTTCAACCAAGATAGTCATACCATTCTCTTAGATTTAGTTTGGAATTGCAGTTTTCAGGTATTATCTTTATTTTAAGTCCTAGTTCATACACATAGAACTTGCAATTCTGAACCAAAACTTCCATTTAAGCAAAGTTTAATTTAATCAGAAAAAAAGAATTTCAACCAAAACATTATCAAACACTTCTATGCTGTTGTCCTCAAAAACGGGCCCTTGACAGGGCTGACTTTTCTTGAATTTTCTGCGGTCTTTGTCTGTAGCACCTCTCATACCACTAAATACAAACATCCATAGAGTTAGAAAAATCTTTGTCTGAATTTGTAACTTTAGACTCCCTTTGTAGTCAGTAAAGAGAAATAATCAGTTCTCATGTAAGATTAATCTCTCWTAAATTACAGACCTAAATGAGATCAGATGAAACAAGTCATAGGAATACCCCTTTCTCTCCATGTAGTATAAAAGAAGCAAGATAACCTCAAATGTAGATGTGGAAGATGTAATTTAAAGTTAGGTGAGATCAACACCACTCCTTCTGCACCTGGAAAAGCTTACTTGCTTCACCATTTCTTAACTATTTTATATCCTTTGTTCTAATAAATTCCAGCTTTTGCAAAACCATATCTGGAACTTAAGAGACATAGGATAAAGGATCTTCGAGGTTAAAGGTTTGCACCATTGTCCTGCACACATAGAAGTTAAGCCATTAGGTTGTCTTAGTGAAATACCACATTAACTAATTATTAAATATACATTAAAAATGTTTTACTCTCTCTAATATGAGTTAGCTTAATATCACAAAGAAGACCTTAATGCCTTGCTCACAAGAATGGTCAGATAAATGTTTTAGTTCTGTTTTACTAGTACGGTTACAGATCAGCCTCATAGCTATGTTATGTTATATGGTTATTCATACAAGACTCTAACTGGCATAACTGTCTTTAGTCACTAATTCAAGTAAAAGTCACATCTAGTTTAAGAAAATTATTACAAAAGATAGTGTTGGGTGGATATTACAAATGGTGTTGGCAGTATGTCCTTGAATGTTTTGAATGAATTTAATTGAAACAAGAGACTACAAGAGAAAATGAGAAAAAGTAAAGAAACCCTCTTAAATACAAAGGAAGAAGTAACAAAGTAGGATTATAAATATCATGTTGTAAAAGCATTTTGCATAGAGAATTTATACAGATTAATATACCTCTCAGTGCCAGGAAAGTGTATTAAAATGGAAGCAAATAAAAACGTGTATGTGCGTTTCTCAAGAAACAGACAATGTTAAGCAAAATAATGTGTTTACAAAAAAGTACATTACATGTGTTATTCCAGTGCAGATCCACTTGCTGTGCATCTCTCTAAATAGTGGCAGTTATTGAGGTAGCTAATGTTGTTTTGGTGATTAAATGTAGACAATCACATTTGAAATTTTTACTTTTGTTTGTTACTAAGGGTTTGCGGGTTTGTTTTTCTTTTTTTTGGGGGGGGGGTAGCTCTTGCTCCTAGATGAAAGATCATGAATGGAATGCAAGTAAAATATTTCCACCTGGTTATGTTCTTCTTTGATATTGCACTATACAGATTTGAAAGGCAGCTGAGGAGTATGCTGAAATAGCTCGTGTAAAAACAGATGAAACCTGACAAACAGAATGATTGTAGTCAATCATGACCATCAACATCTGTAACCACAAGCATCCTAAATATTATGCAGTAAATATAGCAAGTTGAATAATATAGCAACTCTAGAATTTTTAACATAACTTTGTTACTTGCTTCTGTAAGTAAATATTTTCTTTTCTAATTCATTGAGATGTAGTGCTTCAGGATTTCTGATTGCAGAAGTCTTGCTGAAGTTCATAGAGATTTTGGTATCTACAAATCCCCCTTTCTCTTCAAAGCTCTGGGAAGAATTAAGCTTCATTGATGGTACTGATGTTATTTATTGATGCTATTGAAATTAGGTGCAATAAAATAAAAACTGCTTCCCAATACACAAGACTCTCTCCCATGAACTGTTAGATCTCATTAAAAAAATGAGTAGCTGGTCAAAAGAAAATTGTTGCAGAAACACAGTAATTTTATATAAATGCTATGTAAGATCGCAGGTACTGAATATTTTATTGAAAAGTAATGTTCCTTCTAGTAAGTATGGAATACTAAATACATGCACATTTATTATTTTCTTTGCTTTTTATAAAAAGATCAAATTTTCTAATTAATTGTAATAATTACTAATTTCTAATTCATAATCTAATTTATGAAGGCTTATTTAGTCTCAAAAAGGAAAGAAAAGTTCTACTATAACTCACGGCATATAAGAATCAACAAATCTTTTTTAGTAAATTTTTCTGTATATTTCTTATCTTCACCAGAGTAATTATTACTATAGTTAATTGTACTATGGTAGTGTGTATCAGCCCCATTTATGGACTCATGACTTTGTTGTGATAGATTATGTAAAAAAATACACAGATGTTCTTTGCTTACAAGATAAGAGAAAGCAGCTGGACATAGAGAGATGGCTGGAGAAGTACAGGTAAATGAGGTGATACTGCTGACTGCAGTACACCATGTACTTTGGAATTGTTATAATACATAAAAATGACATACATAAAAAATATGTCATTAAGGACATAAAAATAATGTTCCGTTAGTTAACTCTTCCTTTGTATTTCCCAGTAAAAACATAGTTAAGGGCTAATTATCAATGGTGTGCATACCTTATAGTTCATGCTGAAGGTATGGTAGAAAGAATACTCTTTTCTTCTTGCTTGAACACGCCACAAGGATTCAAAGATTCTTTAATCACCTCTTTACTTCTGAGAAAAAAGCAAAACAAACAAACAACAAAAACCTTCTCTGTAGTGTCTGACAAATTCTGGAAGATATTAATTAATGGAAATTGAATATAATGCGTCTTTTTTTCATCTTTTACATTTCAGACAAGAATCTTTAAGATTTCTCCTGTGCCACATCTCTTGCTGGAGCTTCCTTAAAACATCTGTAAAATTATGTTCTTGTTCTACATAAAATCTTTCCTAAAAATTCTTTCCTTAAAAAATCTTAAAAATCTTTCCTTAAAAATCTTTCCTTATTAGGTCTGCTGATGTACTGATACACAGGGTAGCATACGGGCTTATAATGCTTCATTCTTTCTCTGCATTGCCTATCTTTCTGTTGTCTCTTATTTTGCTTTTACGTAATAAATTCTTTGAGAAAAGAAATGACCTTTTTCAAGTCATGTCAGACTGATCATCCATGAAGTATTCAAAAGCTTTCTGGTAACAAATAACAACAACATCAATGATAACAAGCATGATACATTCTGAAGTACTTGAATCTTGCCCTTATTTTGTCACCTAAAAGTCATATGGTAATGTCATTTTTAAAAGCTGAAGATTTATGTTTCTCCATTAATTTTGGTGAGATATTTTTCTATCATCTCAGAAATCTCTTTGTCTAAGCCTCCTTTCACACTCTTCCTAGTTATCATTGTCAATATTAAAAATTATTCTTACTTAGGTTTAACGAGTGAATCTAACAATACAGCTCCACCTATTTAATCTAGTGTTCCTAGGAAATAGGCATATGTCAATACAAAATGATAGGTTAATTGCTCTGGGCATCTTGAAATTCCCTGAGTATCGTATTTAATTCATCCAGCTTAAAAGTTCCCTATACAATCATACATGTCATTTTTTTTCTAATACCTACCTTTCATTGTTCTATAGGCTATTAAAAACAACATTTATATTTCCTGTTGTTTAGAGTGTACAGTCAAATCATGTCTTTGATTTAGGGTATAATGGAATTTTGAAAAACATGTACTTAATAGAACTCCTTTCCCTGTAAATTTTACCTTTTTAAAAGAGCTACAGTTCCAGTTCAAGGTTCATTTCTTAGTCCTGTCTTTCAAATATAAAGAAAGGAAGGCTATCTGTTCTGTAGCGACAACAAAATGAATATGTTTGTCCTTGGCCTGACAGAAGAATTTTGCTCTGTGTAGAGCTATTTTTACCTCATTAGAAAGAATGTTGGCTGCTTTATACCTATCTCTGGGTACCTTCAGCATGTGTTGTTTATTTTGCTCAAACAAAGACATTTTAAACCATATCATATAACATCCCTTTAAACTCCATGAAAAACTAGCATATAAAATAGTATAAACTCACAGAATTGGTCTGGCAAAGACATTTTTTTGCATCATTCTGATTTCTACTTTAAAAGTGGATTGGCTACTTTAAGTCACTACTAATGACCTACAGATCCTTCAGCCATAACAATACTAGGTTCTCAAGTAGTAACTGCCCAAAGTCAATGCAAGACCTGTTTGTCCTCTTTCTTTGACCCTAGTTTCATAGTAATTATCAGAGGACAGTTGTCTGGGCCACAAAAACTTGTAACTTCTGTGTTTGCCCCATCAACTACAGAAAACTGATGAATGCAGAGAATAAACAATCCCTGCTATGCATATCCAAAAGGCCAACTAGAGTGAAGGTGAATTGGAAGGCTGGTAGGTAAGAGGTAAAAACTGCTCCAGCCTTTTGTATGAATTCTTAAATAGGATACTTCTGCATTTGTGTTCCTCTTATCTTAGTGTGCCTGATCGTCCGTTTCCTATTCTTATCCCCTGTTGTATCCTAGACTACTGGAAAAATTCTCTCTGATATTGGGCCTTTTCCACCTTTGTTTATTTGTTTTTGTATTTATTTATTCATATTTCTGCAGARGTCTTCTGTTGCTTTGACTGCCTTGAGGCTTTTCTCATTTATTTACCATTTCTCCTTTCACCTACTGCGGAAGTGTTTTGTTATCTGTTGGGTCTTGATACCCTTACTGGGGTGAACATCACACTCTTGGAGCACCCATGCATGTGCAATTGGACAAACCCACACTTCAGCTCCTTCAGAAGAATGGGGTTAGCCAGTGCAGAGAGCACTGTGCTAGCCTGTCAACATGACCTATTTTGGGTTAGATTTGAATGCTTTTCCCAAGCTTATAACTTCTGTCCAAGGTGATGGAAGTATTGGGCTAATTGTTACTGAACGTAGGTAGGGCATGCAGAAAGTGTTGCACCAAACCTGTTTGATTTAACGACTTACGTCTTCACTAGCTCTGAAATTTCTGTTCTGTTTCCCTTTCACAGGGGAGACCAGCCTTGCATTACAAATTGTTCTCTAGTGATGCTGCATAACATTTAATCAAAAGATTACTTTTGCATATTTTATTTGCAATAAAGAAGACTGTGCTGCTTCTCCCCCTCCCCCTATACTATATACCCTTTGCATGCTTTGCAGATACATTGCTAACACTATGTTCACATTGGAAGAGGTAACTGGCACTTCGCCATACGTTTTCAAAGTGGTAAAGGTTGTGGCTCATGTTAAAGAATATGGAAGTCATGAAGCTAAAACCCCAGGCATTGCTTTGAAAATAGACAAGAGATGTTACCAACTTAGCCACTAACACTGAGATAAGCATAAATAAATCAAATCTCTCAGGGCATGAAATGAACATCAGCAGAGCACAGAAAGGTGTTTTCTTATCCACTGACCCTGTATATCATCATAATATGTAGCTAGATTCACTCTCTGTGGGGCAGTCTGGCACATTCAAAAACAGTTGCAGACTAATGCTGCAGGGACACTGCTGCACCGATGACCAGCATTGCCAGGTGAGCAGCTATGGTCTCTACCTCTAAAGCAAGTTATGGTTTCCACATCTAATGCTCTATTCTGTCCCTCCTTTATTTTTTTTATCTATTTTTAGAGTTTTTAAAGTAAAATAATAGGGTTTTTAATACTTTTTTAATATCTTTTTTTTCAATATAGCTAGATATCAAATGGCTGAGATTCACAGGAAATGTAAATTTTCCGTTCATTAGATTCTTCCACAGTATTTTAACAAGGGGGAACTACACACATGATCCTAAACATCTTCTTCCTTTTAAGCTTTACTTTTATTTGTTTTACAACTAAATCCCTGCTTTTACACCTGTTAATACTTTTTTGAACTATACGCTAACAAGAAATCCAGGGTGTTACTCAGAACTAACAGAGAGCCAAAAAGAGATGAAATTCAAAACTCGTTTTTACCTTCCTTCTTTAGTTTGAAATTAATTGGTTTGAATAAATAGAAAACTGAGTCACACATAGTCCTTTTATTTTTAACAAAAAAAATTACTTTTTTTTTAATTTGGAGACATACATGTACGCATATTTGTTCATCACAGTGCAAAGATAAAGCAGGAAATAAAAATCCTTCAGGTTGCTATAGCTAATTGGAACACAGAATTTATTTTCCTGAGGAAAAAAATAGAAGTTTAAAATATATACTTTGCTAAAAATTGTATTATTTTAAACTTCCACTTCTGCCTTACAGAGTTACAGTTTAGGTGTCACACATTTCCTTTCTTTTGTGTTGACAGGCTTCCAAGTTGTGCATCATAGGAAATAAAAACTTAGTAGCAAGGATAAAAACATATAACCCTACAAGATATCAGGATTCTATATTCAAATTAAAATATTCTACCCTCCAGGAGCAATATTTCAATTATCAGTTTTTCAAGAGAAAATAAAAATATTTTCCAAAATGGCAGGTATTTTTTCAAATAACTTGACATTCCAAATTAAGATTTGAATTGAAATATTATTCTCAAGCTTATGCTCAAGCTTATGAAAAATTGCGGATAGAGTGTATGAAAACAAATCTCAAAGACTTTTTTTAATAATATGAAAGATTGCTTCCTTGGCCTTCTCTCTATATACATTTTAGAGAACCTGTCCTTACACTAGTAGTTATTTAGACTATTGAATTAATAATATTTTGGTTTGTTCAGTTATTTGATTCTCTGATCCAAATAGTTTTTTGGGAAAAAAAGTTTTTTTCTTCTTATAGTGCATACAGAAGACTTGAAGTGTGGGTTTCAGGTAATCTTTGATAAAATACTGATATCAGCAGGAAGACTGCAACATAATTTTTATTTTCCAAATGCTGGGGAAGGAAGTGCTGCTTATGATAATACCTATTCCAATGTGCAGAGAAATGACCTGTATTTCTCATGGAGCACAGCTACTCTGGATGAGTTGAATCTCATCTACCTTTTGCCTATTTGAACACATCTTTGAAATGAAAACAATGACATAGCTTGGCCAAAGACAGTACACATCCAGATCCATTTAAATTTTAGACTACCTAAGACATCTTGTAAAAATGTTAATAATCAGTTGGAAAGATCATAAGTCTCTTTCCACTTAAAAAAAAAATACATATTCTCCATTATGAAATCCATGATAAATCAATTCTTATAATGCTTTGAAAATTCCTGAACTTCAATTTTATGTAATATTGAGCAGGAAGCAAGATGTGGAGCTCTGGCATCTGACAGAGAACTCTCAGTAGAGCGTAGTGAAGAAAGTAATAGTTCTGTCCAATCCATTCAGATTCCTTGGTGCTATTGACATCATACTGGCATCCTGGTCTGTACTCATAAATGAACAGGTACAGCTATAGGTCTTAGAGTGTTCATGTAAGATGCTCCTACTTGCTCAACCTGTTCATATATTCAGGCTCTTCATTTTTTGTCTGCTGAAGCTTCTGTATCATTTTCAAAGATTTCTTTGGGTACCCTTATTTCCAGTAATCTTCCCCTTGACCCACATTAGAGAGAAAAGTTCTAGTCTTTAGAACAACTACGAGCGAGCAAAGGCTTTACAGGGCATTGCCTTCACTGAGGAATGGATGAAGTTTTCAGTCTGGTGTCAACACTAAGCTCTTGTGTCTGTTCTACTGCAGATACCAAGGCTAGAGCATAGCTATCCACCTCAAATGTGAATCTAGATCCAATATTCCCCGTGGTAAACAGAGTCATCAGATCTTCTGGTTGAGAGGCTTTAAGTTAACACAATGAGCTGCTCATAGCAGCACCTTGCAGACTCATTCAAAAGTTTTTGTTCAAAAAGTGAAATATTCCTTATTCACCTGCTGAAGAAAACTTATGGAGTCAAGAAATATTTACCCACACCTGGATTATGTTTAGGACACTAGAGAAATCAGAAGGAAAGAGAATTTTTAAGAAAAGTAAAGCTGCTATGGATCACATTTGATCTTAGAACCAATGCAGCTGACGTTCCCTTGTACTCATTGCAATGTGTCATGCACTGTGTTATCCAGATGACATATGAATAGCAGTCTTCAGTCAGCACGTTAGACAAGGTGCTCTCTCCACTTTTATTTATTTTTTCACTGTGCATTAATGGCTTCTATTGGTGAAAGAAATCAACAAACAGAGTATGGCAAAAAGGAAAAAAAAGCACTATTAAATGTCTTTTGTAAATGGTATATTGCCTGATGCTTGTCCTTTGACACCATATCCTAGTGCACTGAAAAGAGTAATAAAGTGCTGATGCAACATGGAAATCTTTGCAATGGAAATAGATTGATTTTTAAAGGCCCTACTATTGAAGATTAAGGTATGAAAAAAGGAACTGTCAGCTTTACAAGAAGAAAAATTATAAGTCACAGTAGTAACATTTAAAATCTTCTTTTTGCATCTAAAATGCTGTGTTCTTTTGACAGATTTGGGGAATTTTAGCGGTCGGACAAGAAGCGCCGTCTCTGTGCGGGAAGGTCAGGGAGTTGTGCTGATGTGCTCCCCTCCGCTTCATTCACCAGGTACRGTAGGCTGCAGCTTGTACCGATCCTGGTCTTTTACAGTATGCTCATTATTTTTGAATGCGTACTTGATTGTGGAACTTTAAAGATGAAATAAACACAGCTCTACTGACAGTTTCTGAAGTACCAAAGGAGTAATTAAAGCTCATATACTATAAATGCCACTAAATAGCAGCAGAATTTCTGTTATAAGATTGCCTTATTCCCACTATTAAAGCTGAACAGGAATAGTCTCCATGCCACCAGTGTAATATACTGCCTTGAGGTCACAAAAGATTTCTTTCAGTTTAGAAACCTTCAAAAATTGTTCCAAACGTCAGTGTTGGGATACAGATGTAGAATACAAATTGACTTCTGTTTTTAATAGTACAGCCATGATTTTGGCTGCTTCTGCTCGCTGTATAGCTTAGTTTCTAGTACAATAGCGTCATTGCTAGAAGTCAGAGATATCACAAATCCCATGAATGCCTGTGAATTTCCAAAGGAAATTGTAGACACTCCAGAGAGGTTTTATATATAAATATATTGCTTTTCAAACCAGCAATCTTGCAATTTCTGCAGCTAAATATGTCTTTATGTTTGCAGATAAGTAAATATATCTTTATATTTGCATACTATATAGTACCTGGAACCAGCCTGGCAGATGGAATATCCTGTTTGTCAAAAGATATAGTATAGCCAGCCTTCTCCTCTTTGGGAAATGGGATCTGTATTGAGATGATTTTTTGTTCCTTCAAATTTGAGCCCTGAAAAAAGTCACACTGCAGAAGAAAGAGCTGTAGAAAACAAGGTGTTCTCTGTGTTTCTATTAGGAAAATGTGTTCTGTTTCTATTTATTCTAGATTTATTGTTATTACTGTATTATTGTTACCAACATAATTAATCCTTGTTATCTTCTGGCCATCTCTCTGCTTTCCTCTTTTCTGAGTACATTCTTTTGTTATTATTGCCTTTATAATCTATTTCAGATTTTGACACTACAATTCATATGTGATAAAACTGAGTGCACGATATTAATGCTTGGTTATAATAAGTCAAAATTTTGGGAGGAAAAAGAGGTAGGCAGAAGTGAGAGATGGTTTCAAACTGAATATGATTTCTCTAAACAGAGAGTTTAAGGATAGATGGGTATTATTATTATTGTTGTTGTTGTTGTTGTTGTTGTTGTTGTTGTTGTTGTTGTCATATACCTTTTAATATCCTTTTAAATTTCATTCCACAAAATGCACCCAGTATGTCATCAAAGTCTTCATAAGTTTTCTCTAAAATTATGCTGTTAAACTTGTATTCAGCCAGGTTATAATGCCATGCTTTACTGTAAACCTGTTACTTACACATTGTGTTTGATTGTGAAAAACTGCTACCTTTCATTTTCTTCAGTGTGCCAGCAAAATCCCTGGTGTGGAACCTACTGTGCCTACAATGACAGGTTGCAGTTGGTTTAGTTTATACAGTTTGAAGCACTGGTATAACTATGCCAATGGGAAAATTCCCTTCTGGAAAATATTTGAAGCCTGTGTTGGCATAATTTTGTCACTATAGCTATATCAGCAAACGTGCGTTTGGCAGTGTAGCGGAGCAGTCACAGAAGTGAGAGAACTGCGCTGACGGTGCCGGAGCTAACGCAGCCTGGTGACTGGGAAGGGAGCTGGGCCCCCCTTTCACCTGCGGGTTATGCAGTGCAGGGCTGCGGGTTAAGGTCTGCCCCTCCTGCTCAGGCCTCCCGGAGGGATGGCAAACAGGCAGGATCGCCCACATTTTGCTTCCAGCCCCCAATTTGTGTAATACTGAGGAGCTGCATACTCTGAGATCAGAGTCAGTCTGTAAAAGAGAATTGTGGACAAAGGCAGAACAGCAAGGGGGAAGGGTGTGAGCTCAGCACTGAAATTAAGCAGTGACTATGAAACTTCCTTTCTCCCCCAGTACTATCGCTACAAAGCCTTTTTGCAGAGCAGAGAAACTTCAAGGATTTGTGCACAGTAACATCTAAAATATAAAATAGTCTTTTTTGAGAGCATCCTATTTCTGGATAGTCCATTTTAGTTTCTGGGTCTGATTTTCAAAGATGGTATTGTTTTCTGTAGTAGCCTAAACAAAATTTGATACTTAAAACAATCTGGGAGACAAACCTTTAGGTGAATACCAAGCTGTGGCAGAAGGTATATCTATGTTAAATATTGCTTAAAGTTCAYGTGGAGTGCATAAATGTCTAACATTAACATGACCATGAGTTAGGAGGATGTTTTCTGACAGAAAAAACATTCTGTCATTTTGTAAATGAACACCACAAACTCAGCTATATTGATTTATCTACATTGATCAGCACCTTTAGAAATAATCTTTATTTACTATCCCAGGAGAGAAATCCATGATACGATATCAAATCTAGTCATTCTCCGCAATCTCACAAGCAATTCTTCCTTCAATAGAATCCCATTCCTCAACCTCTAAAGTTAATAACTACTTATAAGCTTGCCTGAGGTTTGAATCCTTTTAAAAAATGACAATATCATTGTGGGAAAAGAAAGATGACTGAGTGAAAAAACATTATATTAAAAGAGACATGGGTTTATTAACATGTTTTGAAATGGGAGATAAAGTAAATACTTTTGACTGAATAATACCTACAGTCCATTCTTACAGAATGCTATTCTTCTAGAAAAACCTGAATGTCTTTACAAAGCACCTGTGACTTAAAAAATACTACACTGGTTTCTTTTGGGAAAGCAGGTTTGAGAGAGAGAGAGAGAGAGAGAGAGAGAGTTGATTTCTGTTTATTAATGCTTTGATATATTATCAAGAGGTAATGCAATAAATAAACAAACAAATGCAGTCTTGGCATATATATAGATTATTCATGTAGGTTTTCATTAGATTGTTGTCCAAATATTTTACAGAGGAAATAAGCAAAAAATGCACCTGAAATATATTCAGAACATCTGCAGTGCAGTTCAGATGAGAGAATTATCTCTTGGTTTTAATAAATAAGTTTCTTAAGTTGTTGTCATCTTTGCTAAGAAATAGCTGAACAGCAAAATGAGGGAGTTTTTTCAGGAGAGATACTCTATCCCCTTTCTGAATGGTGAAGTAAAATGCCTAGATGTTGATTTTGTGCAGACGCTTTTCTCCTTGAGACAAACAGGCACCAGGAGATTCTAAAATCCTGCTTTCCCTAGATCATTATTCCAAAAAATGCTTCCTCTCATTTCTTTGGGAGTCCTATACAATTTTATCTACTCCAGAAGCTCTCACATTAATTCTTTTTTCTTTGCAAACCTTTCAGTTGTCCCTTGTGAAATACTTTCATAGTTCCATATTGAATAACTTGGTCATTCATAAACAACACATTTGATCCTTTTTTTTTTTCATTGGCTATTTCTCCTAGGTGTGTTTTCTACAGAGTTAACTCTTAGGTGCTCTTGGTAAGTGAGAGGATCATTAATTACCAGCTGCTTAAATAACAAGTTTTGTTTGATGATTCCATTTAGAAAGGTCTTTGCTGATTTTTTCCCCCCATACACAGTATTATTATTATTCATTGTGGCATTCTAAAGGATGCAAATACAGGGTTTTATTCAGTCATTTAATCATCTTAATTACAAGGCTTACTATAGTGAGATTAAAAATGAATGGAAGATTTCACCCAGATTTACATCTTTTCCTCTGAATTAATACTATCAGCTGAGCTTTTTAAGGCTTTTATTCAAAGCTTTCAGTATCTGCTTAATAGAGAATGAAGATTCTTATTGTTGGAATTAGAGCAGTGTTTATATACTACATTCTGCAATCATGGAAAGCAGACGCATGCTCCTTCCTGCCTCAAAGGGATGCAACCGCCTGGAAAAAAGCACTGCTTCATAATCTTTCAACATAACATCTCTACAGATGTTAAATTGTAACTCTTTTATCTCTTTCTAAAGGACAAATCTGATTTTACTCAGTTTGGAAACTGTGTTATAGGCTGCATCTTTATGTCTCCCATTTAATGTTATAAAACTGTAGCTTTCATGAGAAATGTGTCACGGGAGACGATTAATGCCAGTGCTATTGGAATCGCAGTACTTCCCATGCATCTTCTGGATGTCTGCATAGTATTTTGCTAAAATGGTGAGCTGCTATAACAAAACTCTTTAAAATATCAAGGTCCAAGAAGCTTTGCCCAGTTCTCTTATTTCCTACATAGCTGTCCTTTTACTCATATTATCTGTAAAAAGTAAGTCAAATAATGGGKTTTTTTTTAACTGCTTTTTTACTTATATATTTACACATATACATGTATAGATGTATACATACATACATACATACATATATATATATATACACACGTGTGTGTGTGTGTGTTTCAGTTTATTCAGTTCCTATCTCTGCATACTTTGGAAGTATAAAGAAAAGCACTTTGGAAGTATATACAAACCAAACACTACTCAGACTCTGCAAAAGGAATACGAAAGTTATATTTGCATTAAAGCTGCAACTTTGGGCTTTACCTTGACTACAGGCAGGAAACCAAATCCAGCTGAAGGGCAGTAGTTCAGATTTTCTGGCTCTAGACTGTATCGCTAATGCCTAAGGAAGATTATAGTAAATACTAGATGGTAATCGCAGATATTAATATGAGTATACACCTGAGAACACTTCAGCCTTTCATAATCTATTTRGTCTCACAACATCCCTTCTATTTAGAAATGGACAACTTTGTTGTACCTTGCTCTAGAAGAAAATCCTTGGCTGAGGAATCTGGTTTGGTATAAAGAGTTCTCTGCAGCTTAGAATTATCATCTTGAAGGAACAAGATTTAAGAAATGGCTCAGCTATGTTCGAATGATAAACATGTTCTCCTGTCAGAACTTCCCAGATTAGGCCTCTACTGCACAAATTATACATAGAAAGAACAGGACAGGCCCTAAATGACCTCATTCAAGTACAGAGGTGTAGACTTCTCCAGGCAAATTAATTACAATAACAAGCTTCTTATATCTGGGCTAGACTGCTTTCAGCATGCTTATTAACTTGTTTAATGATAGTTTAGGTATCTGCATGCAGGCTGCACCACAGTCTGTTTTAAAGGCGTACATATACCTTCTGGCTCTCTCTGCTTACTAAGTTGGCTTTTGTGAACGCAGTTCACAGGTGTCTAAATTTCTCTGTTCATAGGAAGGGCACGCGCCTGTCTTAAGGATGTGAATCAGTCCCAGGATCCTGCCATGTAACATGGCATTTTAGTGCACAGCATTAGAGTTTAAGTTTTTAAGCAAATCTAGCCATTACTGATTTCTTCAAAATCATAGGAGACCTGCAGGAACTTAGAGCTCTGAATCTCCATCTCACTCTGTAGACAAGACTGTGTGCTACTCCATCATGTTAACTTGTCACTACAGCTGAGGTTTCTTCCTGACCATGGTTTGTGACATCAGTATAATTCTTATGTATTAAATAGTTAACTAACATACAGTTCTTTTCTATGATATATTTTTTCAAATCTGTGGACAACTTTAGCATAGGAAGCTGTATAATATGCATCCTGCTTCTAGTAAAGCAGTGTGTAGGAGAAACATTTCCCCTCTTCCTTGTGAACAACTGGTTCCTATCAAAGCACTGTCCGTTCACAGTATTCCCAAAAGGTCAGCTGGACACATCATGCATCCATCTCCTTTAAGCTAAGCAGAACTTCTTCATCGGTCAGTACCTTTCGTTATTAGTTTGTAGAGCTTATATTTGTGACACTGGTGGTGGCAAATATATCATTCCACCACCAGACATAACTATAATCCCTTCCTAATTACCAGGCTTCCTGGAAAGGTAGAATTGTCAAACATCCTCATGCTTCTCCCTATTCTGGCAAAAGTAATATTTAGAGGACCACTTTATTTATTTCCGTAAGAGTGTTATATTAATGTTAGAATGAAAGACAAATCTGCGTCCTGGACTTTGCAAAGAGTTGCCTGTCTTGGGAAGATCTATATGAGAACATACAGGACACACRTCTTAAATTTTTTGTTAACTCTAAAACTTTTGAAAAGTTTAAACTTTTGTTTTTCTTATAAATGCATGCCATAGCATGTTCTTCTTCACCTGTTGAAATTCACTTTTGGAGTGTAATGCTTAAATAAGATATAACCCACTTAACAAACAATGTTGAAAATAGTTCCTGACCATATAGACTAGACAAATTTCTTTAATAAACCTTGATATGTCATATATACAAGAGAAGATGGTATAATTTGTCTGTCCATTCTCCTCATGCCCATAACAAATAAATTATCACAATGTAGATATAAAATGTTTTTAAAGTACTGCTTCAAGAGCCACACTTAGGAGTTGAATGAGTTGGCTATCATGAGTTGAAGGATACCCGCACCTTCCTCCTAGGTTCTATTTTTTGTTTTTTTTGACTTTAATTGAATGCTAACAAACCTTGAATTTTATTTTTCAATAATGAGAGAAAAATAAAAGTTAGGAGACAGGTACTCAGTCCTTTACACTCTACATTCCTGTCCTAATTCTAGGTTAATGACCATGCCATGGGGTCATCTCCTCTCCTCACCCATATTTTTTCCTAGAAAAATCACAGAGATGTTATCTCTTGCATTCCCTACTTTATCACTTTTACTAGCTTTCTGAGGCAGCTTTTGAAATTTTCCTGTCTAATAATGCTAATTGCCATGTGAGTTATCACTAAAGGGAAAGTCCATGGCCCCTGACATGGCTCAATATAGCAATCTGTATTCTTTATCTGTGCAACTGATTGATGACTATGCCTGTAGTTTTCATTATGGAATAAACAAACAAAATTAACTTCTCCTTTTTTTCTTCTATGGTCCTTTCATTACTCAATGCACAACCAGTAATTTTGCTGCTGACTTCCCTGGGGCACTTTCTAGTGTTTCCTTCCTCAATCTTGTTGAAGGCAATGCATGCATTTGAGGATATGAAATTTAAGAGTTTTGGAATGGTAGAATTTTCTGTAGGGTAGCATTGCAGCAAACTATGTTTGCCAATGAGGAGACAGGACAAGATACTCCCAGTTTGTTGGCAATATGTTATTATCAGATTTTAATTACATTTTAAAGATCTGAATGTGCCCCAAATTCTAGCCAACATGTTTATAAGAGGAATATGGATAAATAGTTATTATTCACTTTCTTTATATAAAATTCTAGATTTTTTTTTTAAGAAATAATTTGAAAAGTAACTAAATTAAAGAAAAAGCATTACCCATCCAATTACAGTAAATTGTCTCAAGGAACTTGCAGTTTGGTAGTTTTTTTAGAACTTCTCCAAATGTTATCAGCAGCCCTTAAATACATTTATAATTCTTAAATCAAAAAATGTGTTAAGCTATGCTAGGCACTGAAAGTTTACTGGCCCTAGACCCACTGGATCACTCGCTGGAACCATTCTTCCCCCCAGGGACTATGAAAATCTAGTGCAGGAAAACGGGTTGACCTTGCCCAATTAAGCCAGCACACGATGCCAGAAGAATGGGCAGCACTGACAAGGTCCGCTTAAGGGAGGTGTGCTGTTGTTTCACACATTGCTAGCATTGACAAATATTACCCCAGCTGCCAGTTCAGGGCAATCAAAGTGAGAGGAGATACCAGGAGAAGAGGGAGGAAGCACAGGAGATTAATTAATTTTAAAAATGCATTGAGTATGTTGGCCCTCAAACTCGTGCTATCTTGCCTTTCAGGCAACCACCATATGTGGCTACTTCTCTAGAGCTTGACAAATGGGACAATAATGATGGAAACTTTCTGTAATGGGCAAGCTCCTTTTCCCTAGGGACAAGTTACTAGCCTGTTACTGAGATGTCCCAGCAAATTAGACATAACTATCAGGAAATCCACAGCCTAGTGATTAAACACGACACCATTATCCTGCCAGGTTTAACAGAAATGTATGTTCATGGTTTCACATCAAGATTTCTGCAACAGTTATTGTATAGTAGGAGACAGATTTGCAAAAACTTTTTCTATGGTACAGGCTATACGACTTTTAAAATAGCAGGGACCCAACATTAATAGATTTAAGATTGAATAATATACAGCCATTAACTGGTATAGGGCTCCTACAGAATTGACCCACTCATAATATCCTTTCTATTAGAACCCATTTACTATTTAGTTCTGATGTTTTACGAAAATGGTAGCTGGAACAATAACATTGTACAAACATATCAGCTAGTAAAATATCAGCAAGTCTATTTTGTTTAAGAGAGAAAATCCCTAATTAATCTCAGTTACCTCTCTACTACACACCACAGAAAAGAATAGCGAGAAAGACAGAACACATGTTAATCAATATAACTAAGGAGAAGATGCCAGAAATATAATGCTGATAAAATAGCTGAAACAAGGGGAAACATAAGATAAGAGGAAGGAAGAGATGAGAAATGATTTACTTCTAAGGCTCTGGAGTCTAGCTCTTTCTCTCCATTACTCTTGTGGGAAAATCTTAAAAGATTTAAAAAGAATGAAACCAGTGGCTCTTTTTTGAAAATGTAATTGACAACTGTCTGCACACCAGGTATGATTAATTCATTTTAATGGTGATTCTGGCAGAGGTGACTATTTGGTATTGGAGGTATTAGGAGGTCAGTATTGACTCTGCRGGAGAAAGCTCTGGGCTGAACCAATCTTACTTCTGTAAGCTGCTTTTAACGAGATTCTCTGTATGAAAAATTTCAGCGATTTGTTATTTTATATGTTATGAAGGTGAATTTACAAACATTTGAGGTGTTGCAGTGTTTACTGAGCCATGGATTTGCATGAAGCTTTATTTAATCTGGTCCAGGTTAAAGAGGCTGTATGGAAGCAACTCTCAGTTCGGTGTTCAGTTTTCGCTTTTCTTTTTTGAAGAAGAAACTAAAAATTATTTATAAATATATACATGGGTGTGGGTATGCATACTGTCCATATTTGTACACATATGTTTTAATCCATTCAAATCCCAGTTGTCACTACTCAGTTCATGTTTTTTCCTTCCAGTACAATAGTAACAGAAATGAAGGTAGTTATAATTTGGCAGCAAAGGTTTTAAAGGCAATTGCATGGTTTTATCAAGGAGAAAAAGATTGAATAGATATAAGCATAATGTCATAAAATTCAGGCTAAAATTTGAACGATTACATCCAAACCTGAACCACTGTGCAGTAGCAAATGTGCAACCTTTATCTTCTGACAAGAAAAGGTGTTTTCCACAACAGTAACAGTGGAACAGTGACTTTTATTTGGTCAYGATGCCATCTTTTTAACAAGGTTATAATTAATACCACTCTTAATGCTGATAATTTGCTTGCCTATTTCTATCATCTCCTCTGTTCTCATGCTATGTTCCAATATTGTTAAAATCATATCTGATGACTTCATTAGCCAGCTAATACAATTCCTGTTGTGATGATGCTATTATCCTACAGTAGAGAATCTGTCACTAGAAAATTTCACTTCATTTATTGGTTTACTGAAGTGTTATTTTCATGGTATTTTCTTCTTTCAATAATTAAGTCTTCCATTGGAGACTGGAGGGATGAAAATTCATGAAGAAGCAGAGAAAGGAAAGAAGGCTATAGGTAATATCAGTAAAGGGTCTGTCTCAGTTTGGCCTTTTCTGCAGAACCACAGGGTCCTTTAAGACCTTGGGTCAGTCACCCCAATTCTATTGCAAGATAAARGGCTGTGAAGGGTGGCGGGGTCCCTACTTCTGATATTTGAACACCACAATCCCTACTTTTGAGATCTTTCTATCAGTCTTGATGGACAGTAGACTGGCTTAAACCTTCTCCACTTAGTATAGATGTTCAGGAGGACTTGCCAGCCAGCAGGACTCAGCTCTGCCTACTCTGTCCATAACAGATGAAAGAAATCTGGGACCTCACTAGGGCAATAAACAGGCTCAGGCTCATCTCTTTTAGAGGGCTCCAAAGCTTGGCTGAAGCCTATTGCTGAGTACACTATAGCAAACTGCCAGAAGCTGCATCCATCCATTTTTCATTTACCACAATCAAAAAAAGGTCAGTGAGAGGCAAGAGACAGGGGAAAGTTAGACATATGCTTATGAAAATTGTAGACGTATCCCTTTCTGCTCCCACTGGCCTCTCAGAAAGGGAGATGGTGGCCTGTGTTTCTGCATGTACATGCTGTGTATTTGCATTTGTGCATGTTTCCTACTTTTCCACCTTGAGGCAGTATACTGAGTAAAATCCTGGGCAAGGCTAGTGAAGCAACTGAAAGGGTTAGGGATTTTGCAAATTTTGGTGAGAAAAAACAACAAGAGAAAAAGAACAGTGAAACCAGAATAGTAAGAGATCAGTGGGCAGTCCTTAACTTTCCTACTTAGTCAGTGGAGTCAGGGAGGAACCCATCTGCAGATGAGAGATGCTTAGTACCTCTGAATCTGCTTTTCTCCTTTTTTTTGTTTTTTTTTGTAAGCCTGAATAGCTAATATAAATATTCTGAATCATTCTCCCATGCTTGCTAAGCAGGTATCAGAACAGCTGTGTTAGGTGTCTGAATATAACCCTATAACTTAAGAACCATAGTCACCAAATTTTAGAAGCTATATCAAAATTTTCAAAAGTGATCCGTTTCAGATGCTTCAAATTTCACATGCCCAGCTTGAGAATTCTGAAAGGGACACATTTTTTCAAAATTTACAATTAGTCCCATTTAAGATATCTCAGCTTCAGAATCTTATCAATGAGGTATTTAGAAACTTAGCTGGCATTGAATTTTGTGGATAAAATGGAATTTAGCACAGATCTTACAAACTACCATATAGTTTCAATTCTGAAGAGTTTTTATTCAGCTCTGGCAAGTGCAGGTTGGAAAGAAGGAGCAATACTCCATTTTACAGAGAATAATAGCAATCAAGTGACTGGCTCAAGTCTACACAGAAAATTTCATGAGCCTACAATTGCAATGATTTGCAGTCCATATCTAGTAACTTTAAAAAATCATACTTCATATCTCAAATGAAAAGGGCTTTGAAAAGATGATTTGTATTATGAAAACTATACACGTACTCAGCACAGGAGGGAGTAGAATTGCTTGTGGTTTGCATTCCTTTAATATTGGCATTTCTTTTAGAACAAAAAAATTCAGGGAGAGTTGGAAAAGTATCTTCTTTTTCCATGTGATATATATATAAACTGTGACACATCAGGTGTCACTTTGACAGCTATTGCTAAAGGATTGAGGAGGAGAGATTATAATCATGGGACACTGCCCTAGGCTGGAAGTAAGACAACAGAAGGCTATGTATTATCTCTAAATAACAATTATGTGACAAGTAGAAGATGGATGGAAGAAGTTCAATGGGTTTCCAGTAGCACAGAACGATGTACACAGGGACTCAACTGTGTATTGTCTATATGTAAAAACAGGTAAGAGTTACAGGCTCTACACTGTTAAATTCTAAATGATTGATTGTTGATGGGGTTATTTGTAGTGATTTATTTGTACAACATGGTTGAACAGTGTTATTGGCATTCCAAGGCAGTTTGCTAATGTGACATGTATCTCCCTCTTCATCTGCACTTTCTTTTTTAATTGAGATTAAAAAATCACCTGTCACTTTCATTCTTAATAAACAAAAAAATGTCTTTTGGGGACTACAAATTTGGTTTCATGTTACTGTTTGAACCATATGTTCACATATTCCATCGTCTTCAGAAAGATGTGATGGAAGACCCACTCCTTGGTACATTTAAGCCTAGAAAATGCACCTGGAAGGAACTGACTACTAGACCTTGAGCATGAGGGACACTATGTGATTTATACTGACTTTTTTTTTAGCATTTGAAAATCAGTTCAGCAAACAGAGGGAGGATGAAGGGGGTAACTACCTATCTCAGCTGTTCATCTACAAAGCTCCATAAGGATTAGTTAATTATAAAGGTTTTTTGGGGGAAGGGGGTGTTGTTTGTTGTTTTGGTGTTTCTTGTAGATGTAAAAAGAGCTGGTGAGAAGTGGAAATAAATGCTAAAAACTGAGAGAATTATGTATTAGTGGAGATTTTGCTTTGATTCATGACTGCTGAGAAGTCCTTCCAACTTTTTCAGTTTTCTCATATAAAAAATGATGATAATACTACTGCCCTTTCTTTGGGATCTTATAACAATAAATACTATGGGGGCAGGCCCTAGGAAGACCCATCAGTCATACAATGTCACGGCTGAGTAGGTATAAGTCATGGGGGAATTCACCAAATGCTGACCTGTAGATTAAGCTAGCAAGAGCCTTTAAAATTATATTAAAAAACCTAGCACCAAGAGAATATAGACCAGAGAGGCAGTGAGATGTACCTTAAGTGCAGTATGTGCAGCCATACAAAGATGATTCCATGAACTCTGGATCCTCAGATTTGCTGACAGAATTCCTATGAAGAGTACATAAGGCTGTCAGGAAAGATCCTATTTTTAAGTACAAACTAGAACTGCAGTAGCCCTCCATTTTCAGTTCTGTACCTTAAAGCCTGAAATTAAATCTTGTTAAATCATTGTTTTTGGTACTATTAATAAGGATTATTAAGGATCATTAAGGAAGGTCTGGCATTAGGAATCAAGATGAATGAGGGATTAAGTGACAAATTTAAGTTGCTTTCTATCTTGGAAGTACAAAAAGCCAAATTGAAACGTATATATACACCCTTGGAGAGACTGATACTCTGAAAACGCAAGTACTAGGGAGTATTGCCAGCCAAATTACAGAAATCTTTATACAGAGCTTCTGTTGATAAATGCTGGGTTTAGGAATGCTAGGGATGCTGAGTTTTTGTTAAGGATGCTCAAATGGAAAAGATAGAATGCCACTCTTGCAAGGAACAGTTGACAGAAATATTCCACAGCTCTGGATGAACATCATTACCCTGCCATGATTCCCTTCTTAGTGTTCATGGATGTCCTAATTCAAACTAGGAAATATGCTATACCTTCAAAATGCATTCATCTACTGAAATCTCTGCAGTAGTTGTAAAATTAAACTCCCATGTAATGCAGCAACACACCTGCGTGCAGGATGCTGGGGTTCACAACAGGTAACACTGTGGAGTAGGATTTTTCATTGTGTTCACTCCTGCAGCAGATGTACGTAAAATAAATGGGGCAGGAGTAACTATCACACCAATAGCATTAAAATGGAGGAAAACTCAAGTATCAGAGCAGATAAAGATTCTGATCTGAAAGAGAGAAGTGAAGGGTGAAAGAGAAGAAAAAGAGGGAAAAAAAACTTCTTTAAGTACTGTTGGACATTTTGCCAAAGAACAAAAATTGTTCTCTCACATAAGTATTCTATAGTGATGTGTTTTCCTGAGCATGAAGCAGTTTGCTCAGTGTTTTGCCATGCTACACTTTTCATATGAGGAAAATAGTTGGTTAGTCAGGCATTGGTTATTGACATTACCACAGAAATTTAGGAACAGCTTGTAAATTCTGGTTCGTTTGTATTATTAAGAAGTAATCATCTTGTGTTACTGAGTATCCAAATCATATCTATCAGAAAAAGTTTCTAAGAATAATGGGCAATCCAAATCAGAGTTTATCAGTGACTTGTCCTGGATATTTCTCACTGTCAAGTTTTATATCTCCTGTAATCAATGATTACAGCTGCATCGTTTTGTTTTTTTAACCATATAAAATGTTCAGCAGTAGAGGACTAAGAACTCCAAAACAAGATCAAAACTAATCTTTTTGATTGTGGTTTGCAGTCAGTTTTTAATCTTTTCAATGTACAACATTATTTTTTGTTTCATTCCAATTTTTAATAATCAGTGATGTTTTTTATAAAAAATTGGTCTAGATTTATTACATAAATTTTGCAGTCTTTATCAATTATATATATATACATATATATATATACTGAGTTAATTTGACCAGATTTATTTTCCTCCAATACTGATCATTATATCTCCCTCTTTAGATAGATAAATTAGATATTAATTGAGTCTCATATCAGTCATTCAATTATTTCATCTGAGATTGAAGGTGATGAACCTATAATGATGTGGGTCTTCCTGATTACCTTTCCTCAGTGCTGGAATAAAATTAGCTCTTTTTCTTGTCTCTGGAAATTGCTGATGTTCCAATAGTTCTATAAAATCAGTAGTGTTGATTAAAAGCTGCATAGCTAATTCTTAAATTCTGAACTGAAGTTCTCTGATGATGCTTATTTAGACTGTTTAACTTTATTGCCATCCAATTTTTTCTGCTTCTATGGAAAATATTGCAACATTATACAGTGACATCTGCATTACTTGTTGTGGTATAAAAGGCAGAACATCAATTTATATCGGGCACTTCAGGATTTAAATTCATTAACTTTGATTTCCCTTCCTACCTAATAATAGATAAATATCAATAGTAAGCCCATCATTAGAATTCTTTTTTGGGGTCTTGAAATATTTTTAAAATTCCCTATTCATAGGTCATCAGCCTTGTTGATCAAAGATTCCTTTTCCCAACATTCTGCTTCCCTGATCAGTTTCTTTCAGTCCTAACCAAAAATTTATTTATTTTGACCATCAGCTTTTTTCCATAAGCTTATATTATTTTCATAATTTGTTTACTTGTCTAAGACAACAATATATATTGATAAAATAACCTTACATTCTGTAATTAGAGCATGTCCAAACATTCCTTTACATGAAAAGGTTATTGAGAATTTGGTATCTCAAAAATTATTCCAAAATATATCAAGAAAATTGAACTTCCTTTTTTTTTCTTTTTTGAAAGGTAAAGGAGGGCCCATCATCAGGCTGACTTTGAGTTCTGGAAACTAACTGCAACATATTATTAAACATTCAATTTGTAAGCACTAAGATGATTATAAGGTGATAAGAAACAGACAGTATGGATTTGTCAAGAACAAATCATATCTAACTTAAAATAATTTTTATCTTTGAAAGTGTGAGTGGGCTAGTGGAAAGAAAGTTATATTTAGCATTTGTGAATGACTCCTAGCTGCAAGATACTACAATTTTTGAAGAGCACAGAATGAGAATCCAAAAAGATCAGTAATTGGAGAAATTGATTGAAATTAGTAACACAAAATTCAGCAAAATGCAAAGTACTACACTTACCAAAAAAATCAACTATACAGATAGAAAAAGAGGAATAATTGATTAGTACTTAATTAACAATTATATTATATTATATAAATATTGTATACTATAATATATAATTTACATAGTATATATATAATAAACTGTATAAATATATTATGTAAACTATAGAAAATTTAATACTTAGTGGTATTCTAGGGTGTAATGGGGGACGGGTCACCTATAGGGTATCTGAGATTATTATTCTAATTATTAACAATGTTAACATCTCAAAAAGTATACCATGTCTAGCTTTGGGTCCTAAATTCTAAGATGCAGAAAAGCAGGAGAAAAGTTACCAATAAAACTGACTAAAGGATTAGAAATCATGACTTCTAAGGAAAAGTGAAAGGAATTGGGTTAATGTAGCCTCAAACACAGAAGACAAATGCAGACCAGGAATAGTCTACCATAGTAAGTGTAAAAGTTTAACATTAGCAATAAAGTGTTTTTATATGCTTAATGGGATATGTTGATTAAGTAATAAACAGTTTTGTAGAAAAGGAAATGTACACTAAAATTAAGTAAGGTTTTATAATTATTAACTGAGCAATGAAACAGGTTAATCTGGAATCTAAATTCAGGCATCTAAATCACTAGACATTCTTAAGGACTTGGCTGGCAATATCTGTTTGATCTTGCCTCTGGGCAAAGGAAGGGCCTGAAGAAGTTCTTGAGGTCCTTTTGATCCCAATATTTTGATTATTTCTAAAACACAGAATATTTTTTAAATATGAAAGTCATACCAATAATAAACAAATGCACATAACAAGCTAGCTTCTTTTCCTAAAATCCATGTTTTTCTTGTATGCCACATAGCCACTTTAAAGAACATACATATGAGAAAGAGATTTCATGAGTGTCCTGTATATAGGTTTCAATGACTGGCTACGTTTCATACATGTCAAATGTATAAATGAGATTTCCTAGGCTGTGCGTGTTAGTGATGACAATAAAATATTTGTACCTTCCRAATACAAAATCAGTCCCTACAGTGCACTTACCTTTCCTATCATATTTTAGTTATTGGCTGTGTAAATGGTTATAACGAAGAAAATACTTGAAGATTTATCACAGTAATTAAATCTGAACAAAGACAAATATGTGATTGGTAGAATTTTGTTTCAGGTAAGTGAGCAGTAGATACGGAGCCCCCAGAGCAGAAAAGAAGCAATTTCATTGCTAGTTGATAAATAGACAATATCTGTTTGCTCTATATGGGTGTATTACAATGCAACAAATAAATTACCTTCATTAAATATTTTCTTGGAGGATTAATGAGCACTGATAACAAGCTACAGCAGCACAAAGAAATGCACCAAAATTATTTATCTGCTTGCGGTGGGAGGATGGAGGCACAACCAATTGTTACCATTCATCTTAGCTAAGAAGAAGTCTTCCCCACCCCCCCCCCACACATGTGAAGTGTAGTCCATCATTAGAGACTGCAGCATATTGCACTCTTATATTTTGTGGCTGGTACACAGAATACCTGAATAGCAAGTCTGATGATGAAGTTTAAAACTAGGCTTGAGATAAAATAAGATTTTGTATTTTCAGCAAGGGAGATATAGGCATATATTTTTCCCAATGACTTATTTTGTTTAAACTGAATATTTCTGAATGGTAAAGCAAAGCCAGCAGGCAAATTACATGGTTTATGCCTATGTACAGTAAATTCAGACCCTAATACTGAGTGAACTTTTTGCTGCTTTTCTATAATAAAAAATGGAGAAGAACAGAAACAAAGAACAACTTCTGCAGGACTGCTAAAACTCCCAGATCGTTTCAGATTTTGGCTGTCAAGAGGAATCAATACTGTTTATTCATCAGGTACTGCCATCTTGTGGAATTGGATTAATCAGAGAAAACCCTAAACAGAGAGTAAGAGAAATATATTTTCCCAACTGGATCCCAGAGGACACAGACTAGCATATTTCCCACTGTATCACAAAAAGAAGACACAAAACAGACTTCTTTCTGGTGCAAATACTGTAACTCAGCAAAAGTGTAATTGTGGGATGTGTTTGTATGTTCTGTCTCTAAGGAATGAAAAATGCATTATTTAACAATTGTTATGGACTGTACATTGAGGTTCTAGGTGGCCTTAAAGGAGTTTTTATGGTGATTTTCTTGTCACAGCTGCACATGCCACCTGCAATACTGCTTAGCTGACAGGACTAATGAAAAGGCTATCCCAAATCTAAATGTTAAGAAGATAAAACAAGCAATTTCTCAAGAGAAAAGCCTTGAAGACAATCTGAAAAGCATTCAGACATTAACAAGCATAAGGTGAATGCTTGGTGATGTCTGAATGTCTCCACTACAACTCTTGTTGCAACATCTATGGGGTTATTTTTTTGTGACCCACATGGTGGTAAGACTTTTGCATCACCATGGTTACATCTTCTGCATCAGAAAGATAAATCCAAATACACAATAAAAATGCTGATGTGTCAGTATTCCAGCTTTATCCATTATGGGAATATGTCAAATTGTGACAGTTTAGGAATTARTGTTGTGAGGCGGAGAAAATAATCTACTAAAATCATTTAAGAAATAATAGTAAACAAAATTTCACTCCATAAATTCATCTTGGCAGGAGATTGATGTGTTCTTCTCACTAATTTATCATCGAGTGACCCAGATTTTCACCCGCATAGCACAGTAAAAAGTCCTTAATAAAACACAGAAACAAGTTGGGCGTTCGGAAGGCTTTCTAAAATGACCTTCAGAAAACAGACACAAAGCTCTTGGGAGAGATTTTTCTGTAAACATGGCTGATCATTCATTAAAAGAAATGCCAGCTTTGCCATCACCAAAATGACTTAAATCATTTTCACACCAAAGTTTTGAGTATAACAGAACTTACATTTAGCAGAAGATTCCTTCATCCCATGCCACAGGAGAATGCCAATTTACAACTGCGTCTGTAATTCATAATTTTTGTGCCTTTTAACTCTTGTTTCTGGGTGTATTGATGAATAATATCTACATAAAAGTTTGTTTTCTGTTGGCAATCAACTGCAATTTCCAGAAAGGGCTCTGCATCATCTTTGTGGTTTTGGCACAGATGTCATACTAAAAATAAAATAGATGGCCATAAAAATAAAAAATAAGCTCTGTAGATGTTCTTTAAAAATACTCTGAACTTCTGTATATTGTAGTATTCATGGTTTTCTATTTTCACTGAAACTTTTCTTCCTATTGAAAGCAAAATGAGTACAGCATGGAGAAACCATTCATTTGGTCATATTTAAGTTCTTCTCATATCTAGAGTCATTACTTCTATATTTTACAATTGTAGGTGTAGTTTGGCTATTTAAATTTTGGAAGCAATGACTTTTAGCTTCAAAATTGCTTCAGATTCAGTGCTATTTTCCTCTCAGTCTTGAGATGCAACTCTGCGACTTAGACTGATATTAAAAAGTTAACACAATGACTGTTGTGTTCTCTGTTTAGTCTACTGACACTGTGTCTAAAATCTTTTGATGTAAACCGGTATAAGAAAATATAAGCTTGAAGTTTACTAGCAACTGCAGAGACCTGTGTACAAATAGGTCTAGTGAAAGCGTCTTTCATCTGGTCTTAGAGATCTTGGTCTAAGTTTCAAAAAATTCAAAACATCACAGTTTACCATTTTGTAAGAGGGGGACTGTGCGAACATTTAAATGCAAGACCTCTCTTGTAGCTTACACTTACTTCTATGCTGGACTGGTGAAACGTTTATATTCACCATTGTTCTAGAATATTTTGATGTGCAGGTACTGTAGACAAATGTTAAAATTAAAAAATAGACAGCAATGTTTTAAAACATTGATTCTCTCTTTCTTAACTATTCCTTTAGATTTCATTGTAATCACTAGGGTATTCACTTATGCACAATATTTTCAGGAGAAAAAAAAAAGAAAAAAACAAGGTGTTTTGTACCTGAACAACTTTCACGTGCTATCACATGATTTAAGAACCCTACATTTTAATTTTGCTGGCATGCAAACTGGGAACAGTCAGAGTCCCAGAATATGAAAACCAGCTAGTGTTTCATCCTCTACCAGGGCTACAAATTTAGAAATCTGAGAGATTTGTACAATGGATCAGTGTCAAGTACAGCTATTTTCCCATTATTGCAGTGGTTCCCTTAACACACTTTTGTAAAATCACTTCCGCAAGATCATCCATCTATTTCTGTCAGCTGAAAACTGTTGGGTCCCCAGATCCCAAGCCAGCTGTGGTTGTTTCTGATTGTTCTGCAAAGCAGGCAGTGGGAATTTCACAGTTTCCATGAGACCAGTATATTTCCACTGAAGTCTATGCAGACTGTATAGACATAACATTTAAAATTATATTTTAGAGTCTGCTGAATTCCTTGTGCAGGTCTAATAGAAGAGGAACTTCATAAAGTGCATAAGGGGCTTCTCACCTGCAAATAAAGGGTTCAGAATTCCAGATCAGTTCAAATGAGCATTCAGGTGCCTCCCAAGCCCTGTCCAAAGTCTTCAGGTCTTTGAAAGTGTATTCCCAAAGTTTTATTTTTATAAATGAAAAGTGTAAGTAATACCTTTAATGTCAATGCGCTAACAGTGTTCAGGAGCTAAGTTGTTAGCATTTCTATTTATATTTTGGAGTTTGGGCTCTTGGCAGAAGCACAGAAGCTGTAGGTATGCACAAGTGAAAACATAGATTGCAGTTTAATAGTATAAATAGTTTGAGTTTTGGATAAAGATTTGGCAGACATCATATGACTTTCTTCTCACTACCCATTCATCCATTACTCTGTTTTTGACAGCAAAAATTATTTGGCAGGTGACAAAATGACAATATCCCTCCTGAGTCAGCACCAGCTAAGACCAAGTATTCCATTTTCTCAAAGTCACAAAAATTTATTGCCTGAAATCCATTTTTTAGCAGTAGTTCTAATTAATAAATTAATAATTAATTAGATGTATTTTAGGGTACTGATTGAGTAAATTCTTTTCTACTTGAACTGTCAATGAACCCACAGTGATGACTGCTTTATATTTGGGTTGAATTACTTCTAAGCTAAAGCAATTAGTGAGACTGATTGCTTTTCATTTGAATTGGTAACAGGTGTCTTAATTAAAACCTATGCATTTTACTTGAACTTGTATGTTCATCATCACTTTATATCATTTTATGCTGTCATGAATCATTTCTGCCAGATAAGACATCGTAGCAAAATGTGGCAAAGAAATTTTCAGCGAGAATTATTTTGGACTATTTAGTATTTTGCCTGAAACATAACAGAAGAGGAAGGAAATTTCAAGCATTCTGAGTGCTCTTTGTGAGCCCTGAATACCTTAGGGTCCTGTGTAACCACTCAGAATTACAACTAAATCTGAAAAAGGACTTTAAGCAAAAAGCCAATGTGTGCAACTTAACTGTCTGTTTGGAAAAGTTTTCTCATACTGTCTGCTAAATACGTTTAGTCCTTTAACACAGCATTTTTTACTATGTTTTTTTGTGTGAAAATTTTCATCTGACTTCAAAACTAGATTGGGTTTCTTCAAAATTAATCCAAATCATCCTTTTCCTTTACATGGCTGCTTGCACTGTTGGTTTACATTGGTTGAGAAACTGGTCAGCATGGTTTTCCATTCCTTTCTGACCACCCTATGTCAGGGAACGATACAGCATAAGAACAGAAAGAACCAACTAATTGGAAAAACTTAGAGTCAAACTGCATACCTGGCAGTGGCATATATTTAGTTAGGTTTTTAATGTATTTCACACTTCTGGTACCATGAACAACTGTACCAGTCCCTCTCCTATCATTAGAAGCAAGGCACTCAGAAAATTTGAAAGTTTGAGGCATTTCCTCTCACCCCTTTGATCCTTTTCTTCTCCAGCTAACTTTCTGTCAAGAAGACATTGTTAGTATAACGAGAATAAGTGTATGAGAGAACCAGACTACTATGTGGGAGACTGCTATCTTCATATTACTGCTGAAGCTGATAATAGTCACTCAACCAATTAGTGTCTAAAAGCTCGGAACTTACTGTGCTAGTGAAGCAGTCTGCATCTTGGAGGTGGGTTGAACAACTCCTGGAATCTGTTGATTTGAAAAAAAGACAGATGTTCAGAATAAAACTGTTTATCCACACACATGAAAAAGTCATCGCTAGCTCTATAGGAAGCATCACATTCACTGAAAAGTTGAACACGTAGAGAAATTAGTGTTTTGTATATTATTTCTGGCTTAACTCAAAGGATAAGAAAAGAAAATTATATAACATTTTGAGGATGATTTCTGAGTCTGTTGAATAATTTAAGTAATTTTCTTGAACAAATTCTGTCCTCCGGGGAATGTGTGGGCTCAGTGCCTATGCCATCTCCAAAATCCCAAGGAAAGAAAAAGTCCTCTTCTTCAGTTCTAGAGCAAACAAACAAAAAGTTTAAAAGACTTTAACTTTTGATTTTTCTGGATTATTTATATCAATTTACTGAAAATAGACTGAGTGTATCCGTTAACAATACACAACATTTTTTCTATAATTGCTTTCTTTTATTTTTCTGTTTTCTTTCAGAGATCATCTATAGTTGGGTATTTAATGAATTCCCATCTTTTGTGGCAGAAGATAGCAGACGTTTCATCTCTCAAGAGACAGGCAATCTCTACATCTCCAAGGTGCAAACATCTGATGTTGGCAGCTACATATGCTTGGTAAAAAACACAGTGACAAATGCCAGAGTTTTGAGTCCTCCTACACCTTTGACACTGAGAAATGATGGTAAGCAAGGCATTATTTTGGGTTACCAAATAGAACAAAAAAATGCTAAGTCAAAAATACTGGGTGACAGTTAAGCTATTTTACAAACTT
The DNA here is from genome assembly GCF_003343035.1 of Apteryx rowi. Classification (NCBI taxonomy): domain Eukaryota; kingdom Metazoa; phylum Chordata; class Aves; order Apterygiformes; family Apterygidae; genus Apteryx; species Apteryx rowi. Next base: position 857,596 of record NW_020450285.1, on the reverse strand, counting down.
CAGCTAATTTAAGAACCATGATTTTATCATTTTTAAATATATGCATGCATTTACTGCAGCAATCAGCAATGGAAAAGTGTCCACGGAGACAGATTCTTTTAAAACATTTATCATTTGTGAGAATATTTAGACTTGCAAAATTTGAGGTGTAATCTGACACTTCCTGAAAAATTTTGTTTAGAACAGTTACTCCTTTTTGCTATTCTGGTGTATCAACACTGATATAGAGAGAAGCAAATCTGCTTTCTCAGTAACGTCTAGCTCTTTAGGGGTCAGCTCAGTTGCATAAGCACAGGCAGCTAGTGGCACATGAGAAGCCCTCAGGCATCTGAGACATCCACAGGGGACTGGCAAATATGACACAGGACATAAAGGAGACCTGTGCCCTTACAGACCAGCAGCTGGGGGCCCAGAGGTATGCCCTTGGGCATCTCCGATGACACAAGACACATGGTTAGACAACTGAATAGATTCCCTAAATGCTTGTAACTTTCCCCGTTGCTATACTAAAAACTTCTAATACTTCTATGCTCTAATTCAGTGTCCTGATTGAGCACCACCTACGAACACCACAGTGATTTGATTACGATGATAGATAGTTATCTAAGTGCTTTTGAATTTCATCAGGGTATGTATCTGCAACAATTTTGGGGGAAATAAATACCTAAATCTTATTTTTGAAAAGTGGCTTAGGAACTAGAGTTTCTGAGGCATTTCCAAAAATCAAAAGAAAACATCTTTCAATAATATGTCTTACGGAGCAGTACCATATTTCAGTATAAATGATATGTATCTGAAACTGTTAGAATAGTTGCCTGTAGAGGCAACAGTGCTATTGGCTCTTTTGTAGACAAAAGATTTGTATTTATTTTATTAAAATTACCTATATTTTCCTTTTTCCAAGATATTCCACATTTAAGGATGCTTTCTAGCTCTTCAGAAATACGTTTCAACAATTCAGCATATGTGAATTCATACTTGTATAAGTTAGAGAGAGAGAGTGTCTAAGGCTTTTGTCTTACTCATACTTTTTCTAGCACTGAGACTATCCCTGTGCTGTAGTAGCACTGCAAAGATTGGGTTTAATAGAGATAACTTGGTTTAACAGACTAAGTAAAAACTGTGTTCACAGATTAGAATGGAATTAAGTTAATCTTTATTCATGATAACTGGGTTGAAACTTTACATGTCTGCACAGAGTCCTCTGCAACAAAAAGCTGCATGTTTTACTGTATCATTTCCTATTTTATTCATCCTTGTTTAGTACCTATGCTAATTACTGAGTTTTAGATGTTTGGTTTTATTGAGTTAACAAAAAAAGAAACACTGATCTTTTCAATATTAGTCCTTTGAGAATGAAAAAATAGTGACTATCTTTTTAATCAGTTGAAACTCTGGCAAGAGAAGATAGAATTTTATTATGTCATATTTATTATTCATATCTTACACTATTGTTCCTTTATAACATAGTTTTTCATGGTTTTGTTGGGTTCCAAGTGTATGCAGAAATTCAACAGATGATTAATTATGCATAATGTACTAGTAGTGTATAGGCACACTTATTACAATATCAGAAGTGGAGAGAGCAAATAAGGATAAAGGCAACAATCTACAACAAAAGCTAAGAGCTGAAATCTGTGAAGGAAAACTGTGCAGATTTTCCTAAATGTCAAGTGGGTAGTATACCAGCCTCAGGCAAGTCTGTGCTTCATGACTGGCTGTCATACAACTGTGATAATCCAACCTTCTAAACAGTGCTGGAATAAGGGGGAGACATTTGCACATAGATGGACTGCTCCTGAACAATTTCTCAATTCCTTTTTACACGTGCATGCATTTCTACCAGGCATGAATGCCTTAATTTTTATGTATTGAGATTTTTGAAAAGCCCCCTTATTAAAATGGAGTTCTTTGGTACTCTCTAGTAAATTGCTTGCTTTCCTGTATGACTGAGCAAGCTTCCCAGTGCAACCCCAGACCTTTCCACCTAACCTTGCAGTCTCCATAAACCTACCTTGAAAAAAATATTAAGGAAAATTCTATGATTTAGCCACCAGGTCCCATTATTTAGGATACCTACCTTCTCACCTTCTCCACAGAATGCAATAATATGTGCCTTTTAAAATCTATCTAGAATTGCAAGTAAAATAGACAATTAATAATATTGCTCTTTTCCTTTTTGATACAGGTTGCTTTAGGTTATATTCCCTTGCTCGGTGACAAATAGTAAAGGCTGATGGTAGAATTTTAAATATATATATATACATTATACTCCAGAGTATGGGACAATATAGCTGCTGAAGAAAAGGTGYTCATTACAGTTAAAGAAAATAATAATTTGTGAAAACAGAGAGAGCTGAGGGTGAACTATCATAAGCACATGAGAAATTTAGGATGGCATTAGAACAAACATCTCTGTACCTAAAAATTGACTTACCACTATGTGGCTAGTGATTTTGAATATGGCTTACATTTTGTTAAGCATTTGCATTATAAAATTAATYGAATCACTTCAAATTGCTTTTCAAACATTCACTTAAGTCCCCAAATCATACAGCTTCCTGACTTCTAGTGCTTGGCATACCAGCCAGCATTTATCACACACAGTCAACACATTTATTGGAAACAATGGAAAGAACTTGTACTTTTAAACAGCTTTTACAAATAGAAATATATAAAGAAAAAAAAATGTATTTTCTATTCATTGGACATATGTATACATTACTTCGAAAGTCTCCTACTTGATATATTTATCATTGTTCCTGTGTGTGTGAGGTGGTTTTTTGCTTTTTTTGTGTTTTTTTTTTTTTTTTTTTTGAGGGCGGGGGTGTAAGACAGTAGCTATTCCCAGGGGACTGGATAGCTTGTGACAAAACACTCCTATGAGAACATCGCTCTGTATTTATCTATGAGGAAGAAGCAAAGTAATATCAAGGCTTTCTATCAAACCCTACAAGAATGTAGGAATTTCCTTGCCTTTTATTAATCTTTTATTTCTTTAGTGATGGGTCTCAAAGGGGAACTTAGCTTCTTGATATGAAGCAAATTAAATAAAAACATCAAGAAGTCCTTCAATGGATTCTGAATAAAATGAATACATCATTTGTTCAGATGTCCTTGACAATCAGTCATTTCATACAATTCAATTTCACTCAAACTGGGTTATAAAAATACTTTAGAATTCTATCTGAGGAGATAAAAAGTTTTATCAGAAAAAAAATATGCACCATTTCATTAACTGCCTTTATAATGCATTAGAAACTTTGAGGAATTATTTAACAACTGTTTACAAATAATAAAAAGGGTTGTTAAAATGGATCTTTCCAAGCTTGGATGCTGATTGGGAGCAATAAAGCGTCTTGACTAATAAAAACAACAGAAAGCCTCCACAAATTTAGGAAATAGAAACCTAGGGAGTATAAAACATTTGATGTTTGATAGCATAAGGCAGTTATTTCAAGTCCACACATTTTCATTCCAGTTTCTCTTCCTTTTTTATCTTGTTTTTACTTTTCTTAAAARGATGTTAACGTCAACGTTATTACAGGAGAGAATTAAGTTGTTCTTCATTTTATCTTTGTGTTGCTAGTGCCCAGTTCTTTTGCTGCAGTGAAATTTCCAGAACATAGAAAACCTGTAGCATTCCAGACACCAGAGGTGTGTTTTGTTAGAGCAAATCTAAACTAACTCAACTGAAGTCACTGTATCTGACCACATATATTCTTATGTAACTGAATGCAGAGCCAGGCCTTCATAATTTTTTTTCAATGTCATTATAGTTCTGTGAATTGAATTTTGTCTGCCCTAATTCTATAGATTTTGATGAGACTCTTCATGCGATTAATAGTATTAGGTAGTCATAGGTAGTATGGATATCAAAGTATTAAGGATGTTTATTCCTACTTTACAGGAATGTGTTCTGTATGTACTTGCTCAGGTTTACCTTTGGGATATATTGGAAATACTTGTTTCCCAACATCACGATAAATTTGGAACAAGTAATAACAATTTCCCCAATGGCAGAAAATAAACATTTAAAAGACCAGAACCGGGTACAGAGTTAATAAATAATAAATATAAATTAATGGAATAGAGCAAACCTAACAGTTTCACAGACATAGGCTACTTGTTTCCATTAAGAATGCTGGTATTTGTTAATTAACTGATAATTAGCATCAAAAAGTTTTGCCTAAAGATTGACCTTTTTATGAACCTATCATTTTTCCTTTTCCAAAAATGCACAGATTTTTTTTTCTACTTGCATTCCTGGTTTTGTCTTCTGATGCATTTGTTCATATGGGACTAAATTCTAGAAGACACAAAATATGTCTGCATTGTAATGGGAGTTGAAAACACTTACCCAGCTGTGACTTAATCCTGTTAGGTAGTTTGGATATTCTGGCCTTGTAGGCTGCTTCTTTCTTATGTGTTATATTGCAAGATCATTAACTTATAAATATCCAGCCACATTTCTCACGTTCTGAGAATGCCAATCCATACAACTATGCAAGACTAACTGGAAACTGCTGGAACTCCTCATGACATTCCAAGATGGGACTAGAACTTGAAAGAAGCCCACTTGGGTTTTTTCAAGCAGATCCATGTTGTCTGTGTAAAAGCCAGTTTGATTTCTCGTGGTAGACAGACACGGGCAGCACATGCAGCTGATGGTCTGACAGAGACCGCCAGAGTTCGCAACGCCTGCTCCAGGGGCAAGTTGCTGAAATCGCAATGTGCCTGGACAGCCCTTAATCCTGTACTGAACATATTGTTTGTCCTGTAAAATTATAGTGAGATATTTCAGTGATGAGTCATTATGCATTTGAAAATAAAAGACTTCCCACAATCTCTACATTTTCTCTAATAAAAATATGCCCTACATTGGCTGAAAGGCATTTTCTTTTTTTTCTTTTTTTTTTCTGTTTCATTCTGGCTCTTGTGCCTTGGTCCCACAGCAAGGTTGTCAAAAGCAACAGGATGCATGTCCTAGGATTAAAAAAAAAGTGTAATCCTTTTAACAAACCAGGAAAACAAGGACATATACATATACATATACGGACAGTTTGGGGGGGGGGTGGAGTTTATTCCACCAATAATAATGTTTCTTTCCATTCTGAGTTCCCATCTGTTACAGGCAGCCCAGTGGTCTTTACACCTAAAACTCTCAGTGAATATCTGGAAGTGAGCAGGAAGCTTACCAAAAGCATTCATTCAATAACCCTTTGCAGAATATTTTGTGGGGGTTGTAGCACAGCTCAAGTGCATTATCAAAATGCACACAAAAGTTCAAATACACTAATTGCAAAAGACTGTGTCTAAAGAAAGTGTAGCAAGAATAGCCTAGGATGTCTTTTGAAAATATAAATGGGCTGAGCCCACAGGATTATTTGAGGAGGGATGTGGGAAAAAGTTCAGTTAAGAGTTCTGTTAAGATAACCCCATTCAGGGAGTTTTACTCCTAAATTGTCCCATTAGCTTGCAGGAACTTTGTCTGCCAGAAATGAAGTTGTTGCTCTTTTTAATTAGCTAAAGTAATTTAAGATTCTAGATACCTCCCCGTACCATTTTGCACTTTTCTTTCTCTTTTGCAACCATGTTCTCTTGTTTCACTTATCCTTCTGATGATTTTTGAAACTTACACAAAGAGTTAACAGATCCATACATAGAATACTGTCAAAAGCATAAAATAAACTAACTGGAGAAAGAATATTTCTCTAAGATCAATTCAGTATCTGGAATGATGTTGCATGAAACTGCAGCTATTAAAATTTCAGACAGAAGTGTGTTGGTAATATTATAATTAATGGCAACTTAATTAAGATTTGTGCAAAGTGATGACAAAAATAATCTTTATAGTTGCAAATGGCTTCAGATTGTTAAGAATGGTCATATCTTACATTATATGTCTTACTGTCCCAGGATCTTAGATACACATTCACATGTGACTGCTTGCTTTGCAATGGTGGGATATGACAGTGTTCACATAAGAATGGCTTGTCAGTTTGGTGATCTTGTCAGCGTAGTGAAATAATTTGATTGTGAAGAACAGGCCTTTAGCTTGGGGTTAGGACTGTAGTAAGCTTATAACAAGGATGATTTGTTTCTGTTGGCTCAAAAATAATGGGCATTTCAACAGCCCTTGCTAATGGAGGAGAAACACTAGTGTTAGTTTGGTCGTTATTATTGAGGAAATAATGGATGCTTGTATTTGCTTGGTTATGTGAGGAGTTTCGACTGAAAGGCATTTCCCATTTAGTAAGATCTTTTCTGTTAATTGGATAACAATGAATATTGGAATAGCACTAGCTTGTGTCCTAATTGATTAGAACCAAATGAAAATTTCCTCTCCACATGCTGCAACCATTTTAACACTATTGGTACCTGAACAGGAGAAATATTTTGTTTTGGTCCCTTAAAAGAATAGTGTGGATTTCAAGAAAAATGGAGCTTAAGGTCAGATTTGAAGTACAAACATTTATGTCATTTATTGTAGGAGAAATGAGGTTTTTCAAGAACTGTGAATGTACAATCAGCAAAATAATTAGAAATCCTGTGAAAATTAGGTCCTCCTCTCAGTACACATTTAGATTAATAGTATTTACAGGTTTCTGAATAGCTTTTGTAAGGCTCACCTAGATGATCGGTAGACAATTGGAAAAAAGGAATGGTCTTATAAATAAATAATGTCCAGAGATGCTTAAAAGCAGGTCTGTCAAAGATTTCTTACATCAACTTCAGCACAATATCTTCTTCCTTGTAAAAAAAAAAAAAAAAAAAAAAGGAACTCCCTTTGCCCTCTTGACTTCCTTTGCACTGTTGTTGACTCACATTCTTAGGTCTCTTATGCAAGACTGCATATGTTCTGGTATAAAGGAGTCCTGGTTTTTGTTGATGTGCATGGCTACTCAGAAATATTACCCTTATACTTAATGAATGTTAATTTGAATGCTGAGGTTATTATGTTCCCATACAACTACATATGCACAAATATACTTCTTTGTGCTAGAATGTTGTATACAGGCCAGCCAGATACCCTCATCTTTGAATGTCTAGAAGATGAAGTTTGGCTCCAATGCCACATGTGCTGACTTTAGCAGAAGAGCTTAGTCGATAAATTAAAACATATGTAAGAAATCTGCTAATGTGAAGTCTAGAATATGACTCAATAAAGACTTGTCTCAGTAGGAAGCAGAGCCAGCGAACTTGATCATTGCCACTAAATGATTTTTCAAACAAATGTAAACAGAAWTCTCCCCAGTTCAAACTGTAAATTAGAAATTTTGGACTCTCATTTGAAGAACTAGAGAAAATACCACTACTCCTCTCATTGCTTATTCTGAGCTTACCTCATTGCCTTTGTGTCCTTAGGGATTGGAGCCAGTCTCCCTTGCTTCAGTCATAACATACCCACTTACACTTTGAAAATGAAGTACTCTTAGTTGTACTCTGTTTTGGTTAAAAGAGCTGGAAAGCTCTCATGAGTATGTATGACACTTTTATAAATAACTAGAAAGTATTTCATGCCAGAAATCCTGTTTCTTGAAAGGTGAGGGCTACTTAGAGTTCAGAGACTAACTGCTGGAGTACTGAAATGGGCTGGAAAAATCAATTTTAAAGTGTGCAGAGTTAACTGTATTTAAATGTCAGTTAGACATATTCGTTATGGTTAAATGTGTCCTTCTTTTACATTTATACCTCCATGCTTAGAAATATATAAACATCTTAGCCCTGAGTTATAAACTATAGAAGAGTTTATTCTTTTCTTGTGCTGTATTCAGTAATATTCTTCTTGGTCTCTTTGTCAAAGTCTTCTTATTTTTGAATAAATATTCACACAACAGATGATAATTCCAGTGAGGCAAAAAACACATTTTCTGACCTGCAAAATTATTAAAATGTTATTACACACCAGAACAAGCCATCACCCCTCAGTGTTTCCCAGAAATTGGCAGACACATCCAAACTTAAAAGAATTGCAGATAATTTTGTGATCTATTCAGCCTGTAAAAGATCCAGTTTAACGTTCCTACACTGTCTGATCAAGACCAGGGACTTTGCCCGAAGATCTCGGACAAATTTCTAATAACACATTTGTCTCATTTGCTGATAAAATAATGGCAAGTGTAAATCTGTGCCTATTTTTTCTCCTGGATATATAGTATAGCCAGTCTTTAGGTTTCATTTTCTCCCCGACATTCTAGTGATGCTCAGCCAGGAATCGTATGTTCTTTTCTAGCAACTGCCTTAAAAGTTTATCAGCCCCTTATGCAAGAGTATCCCCTGTAACCTATTCCATTCAAAATAAGTTTATGACCTGAGTTAAAGAGCTATTATTCAAACAGTTTGAAACAAACCCAGATCATTTCAGCTGAGGTGATTTAAGGAATCATCACAAAAGCTTATTCTCTGAGAGATTTAAGAGGCTAGTTAATATCTGGAAGACTAACGGGAAAAGAAACATTGGCCTCCACAGCCCACAGAGCTGAAGGAAGAAGATGGTCTGTATGGACAGGCCTTGTTTGTCTGTTTTGTGGTAGCAATTTCTCAGTAGCTTGTTTATTTTCACATGTGGGCAAAAAAGATGTTCTTGCGTGGACAGACTCGCAACTCTTCTAGACTTCACTTGAGCTTATAAAAGTTGTGGTCTGGCAGACAGAGGGAAGAGGCAGAGCAGTCCTGCTCAAAGTGGTCATGAGTGATATTCCGCCTGTAGCTCGTTCGGTTGTGCTTCCCCATAGAAAGGACTGGCATTCAGATGGCAGTCCTGCTACTTCATTCCATTCTCCATTTCTGTTAAGCAGCCCAGAGGGGGTAATGTAAACAGTTTTAGCTGTAGCCGTATCTGTAAATGTTTGCAGTTCTATTACATCTATCTCTGTAGTATTTGAGCACCTCACAGTCAGTGTTGATCACATTATTGTGATTTAATGAATTGTGTTATCTCTGTTTCATGAAGGAAAACTAAAATGCAGACAACAGGGTGTCTGAAGGTTCCTAGGATGCTTTGGGTAGCTGAGATTTGAACTCAAGTCACAGATCTACAGCCAAGTCAGTGGAACAACTTGTTAAATGAAACCACTTATTAAAATTAAACTTGATTTTTCCTGGATTTATCCTTACATGAGTCGGAGAATATGTTATAATTGTTCTGTGATAATTTCATAACTGTAAAAACATACCTGAAAGAGGGAATAGGGAATTATCTCTTCTGTAAATATGCTCCATTTCTGCCTGCGTGTGACTAAAAAGCTGTTAATTTTAGCAAGGTCAAAATGTGCTTAGTACTGGGAATTGTTCAGTCATCTGAAATGGTCCCTTTTAAAGTAATCAGAGATATAATAGACATGTCATTAGTGACTCATCTCAGTTTAACTTCACCTGGCAAGGATGAACAGTAAATATACTGTCCAACCTGGCCCTGGTTGGGCAGAAATACAGAGGACTCTCATTCTGATACACACCAGCGGGGTAGAGACCCAGAGATTAGGAAATGCTAGGTACCATAACTTGTCTCAGAATAAAGGTCAGGGATAAGATTTACCTAAACAAAAGGGAAACAGTGGTTTTTAACCCTTTTTTATCCCCATTAAGCTTTCATGATTTGATAAATTAGATTTATTTTGGGCCAGTGCATTTCAAACCAACCGCAAGTTCAGCAGTTTCATTCCTAGATCTGCACCCTGCTGAAATGGCTGAGAAGACACCGCTTATGAAGTTGGGAGTGTTGTAAACTAATTAATTAGTCTAAGGAAGACTGGATCACTGGGGTCACCTCTGTGAAGCATGGAGGTAGAAGACTGTCGAAAGGAAGGTGTTTTCACGGAAAGATGAGGCAAGAAGCATGAGTGCTTAGACCATGTGATCTCTCTGATTTGTTATCCATTACAAAATCTTATATTATGTTTTTATTCTGTGCTGATCAATTTTATATTTCATGTTTAATAACTGCAAATAAAAAATGACTGAGGGAATTCTTTATGGCTTTAACCAAATGTCTGAAAGAGAGTTATGCATATAAGTTTGAGAGAGATTGATTCTAATGCACCTAGCTCAAGGCCTAGATATTTCTTAAAAGTTCAGGTTTCTTTTAACACCTGATGCAAATGAATAAAATTATTGATGAGAATGCACATGATGGTTATTTTACTATTACTGACTCATAGTGGCCAAAACAGAAACTGGGAAAGATAAAGAGCCTGGAGGTACAGTAGTCACGGCAAAGCAATTATAATAAGACTAGAGAAGGTAAGGCCTTGATAATTTCCTTGATGCCTATGCAAATGTAGTGGCCGCCTTGGTCTCCAAGATAATAAATAATAAAGATGAAAAATGTCCCTCTGCTATAATAGACTTTTGTTTCCTAATTTCTTTCACAAGGAACATCAGTATCATAGAGACAGCAAGCAATTGCTCGGTAATTTTTCTACATCTTTCTGCCAGTTGCCACAGGCATGTCGCCTGCTAATATAACAATAACCCAGAAGAACAGGACATGGTACAAACCATTAACAGATCAGCATTTCATTAGGAATGTAAAATGATGGCTTGACTTGCAACGAGCATTTGATATTTTTATGGATTGCATCTACTAATGGGAATTAATGTGAGTTAAAAATAAAAGATAATTTGTCTATCAGATGTGTTCATAAGCACTGTACAATTTGAGAGGCAAGAATAATTTAATTATGCTTTGAGATGCATTTTTTCAGGGCTAAAAAGGCAAATGTTTAATAGTATATGACAATTCAAAAAATCAGTTTCCAGTAACAAAGTTGTATGCTAAGGCATAAAAAAACTTTTAAACTCATCAAATCCCTAAACCTTTCAGACAGTCTGCACAGTCAAAATAAGAGGTTTAAAAGGAACACCTAAGGAATAGAAGACTTCATCATAAAAGTTAAATGAATTATTATCAACAGGGTTCATTACAGAGGAACTTAGGCAGGCTCCCCTAACAAGACTGAAATTCCCATAATTGCACTTCCAATAGAAACTGATTTTATAAATACTAACAAATTGCAAAGGCTAAACTCACRCAGCGGTTCTAGAAGAACTGGGATATGTACCATATCCCTTAGCCTGACCTCAGTCCTAGAGGAATAGCAGGTAGAAACACAATGCCTTTTTTTTTTAATTTAAAAAAAAAAAAAAAAGTTCCCAGAAGCATCCAAGGAGCCACAGACAGTCTGACTTCTGTATCAAGCATTTTGATAGAAAATACAAAGAAAAATATGACTGTATTTTTCACATAACCATATAGTAGTCTTACCGTATAATCATGTATTATTAAAATGGCTTTTACAGAGAGGAATCATGTCTCCATCTGTGTACAGCTTTGCTGAAGAGTCAGAGCGAATATGAATAAGGGTGGTCAAGGTAGCACAATGTACTTTAATTTCAAAAAGCTCTGGACAAGGTCATTCATCAAAGGCTGCAAAGAAATTAAATTCTCAGAGGGGGTGAAGAGTAGTCCTATTCTGAATAAACAATGGATACAAAATTCAACCTTTTATAGAAGTACATGATCAGTTTTCAGAATGAAGGGACATTATCAGTGAAGAAACAGAAAACTTTTCTAGGATCTCACCATTCAACACGTAAATGTTCAAATGAAATCCAGAAAGGAAGTGAACACTGAAGTAGTGAAACTTGTTGATACAAATTTTTTCATGGCAGTTAAAACTAACCGTGAAGAGCTGCAAAAGGATGTCATGATACTAGAATGGACTGTGATAAATAATGATGTCCACTACCAAGTTRTACAGTATCTAAACCTAAAAATGTAATAACTTTATTAGATACTACCAATCAGTGAAAAGATCATAGCACATTGTGGATGAACATCAGCTCATTGATCAGCAGTGCAAAAAGCCAAGTACAGTGGAATTGTGAGAAAAGTAATAGAGAAAAAAAAAACACAAAAGGAACAAAACAAAACAAAAATCTGTGATAGAAAGATCCACAGCTTCAATATTGCCATGTTGTTCTCATCTTCCCATCTCAAAATGATATAATAGAATGTGAAATGATACAACAGAGGCGCTAAGAATGATCTTGAGTTTAATAAAGTTTCTGGGCGAGGAAGAATTGATAGTCTAGGACTTTTCAGTCTGTAAAAGACACAACCAAAAGGGGATATGACAGATGTCTTATAAAATGATGGGTGACTCAACTGAGATAAATCAGAAACTGATATACATAATCACAAAAAAAAAAACAAAAAATAGTAAAGGAAATCATCAGGTAGAAGTTATGAAATAAATGAAAGAATACTTTTTCACAAGGTGTTTATTTAAATTATGAAATTTATTGACACAATATGAACCAACATGGACATTTTTACTGTGGATTAGGCTAGGAACGATTTTAATCTAGGATAGGAAAAATTTTAATTAGGTAGAATTCACTTGGTGCCCCGGCCCTCTTTGAATACTTAGGACAATGGATAATTTCCTTTTTTCCTACAAAAAATACTTTTCAATTTTTAATGATAGAACTTTTGCTTTGCTTTTCATACAAGGGGCAGTATTTCTCCAGGGTCTCATAAAACAGCCAAAACATTGATTTAGTCAAGATTTTGAGGAAAAATGGGTCACTATTGCTACTATCTATAATACTTGCCCAAGTATGTCTTTAAAAAAGCAATCCAGTGCTACTTATAAAGCCACATTATTTATAGAATTGCATTGTCTGGATTAGAAGTATTTTATGCTTTCTCCTTTTATTGTTATTTGATTCATAAATCAAGTGCATTTAGATTTTCTAACTAACTTAAGCTCCTAAAGACATATTTAAATGAATACATTTTTAAACATGAATTTGCATTCTCATTTGGAAGGAATATTTCTTTTTTTTCTCTGAAAAGAAGGGAGAGCAGTTCAAGGAAGAGAAAATAGGTTGACAGGGGACCTGTGATAGCGGTGTTTACCCAGGGGTTATAGATTTGTCCTGATGCTGCCTGAATATAGCATCTTTTTTATTTGTTTCTTTCCACTTTACTTTTTCAAAAAATATATTCTTTACTGGCGAAAAGAAAAAGCAAATTTGGTAGCAAATGATAAAACAAGGGGAAACCTACATCTCCCACAAAGTGGATGACTGCTTTAACTAGTTAGTTATTTACTAGTCAAATGTAATTCTTGCTGATTTTCACTGATAATTCTATTCTGATTTAAGGAATCATCCCAAAGAAAGTTTAAGAGTACTTTTTGCAGGGGGAGGAACTGAAGTTTTTTTGTTTTTTTTTTTAACTACCATTTCCAGCAAAAATATTTTCTCAGCCACCCCTTTGTAGCACCTTGCTCTGGTCTTACACTGGCAGGCGCGACAACAGATCCGAGCCTTCGCCAGACAGAGCTTCCTTACAGACCTAAGGCGCAGGAGCCCGCGGGACTGCCGGGAGCAGCTGGGCTGCAGTGGTAGAGCGTGGGAACTCCCGAGTCCCACATGGAAAATGTGAAAGAACAGGAGTATATGGTTTACCATTTGAGCAATATATATATATATATACATACACATGTGGGTTGTATATATATATATACACATGTGGGTTGTTTTTCCTGCCTATCCTTGGCAGCTAGTCTTCTCTCCCCCACAGATCTTATATTTCTTTGCTTCCATGTTCCTCCTTTCGTTTCTTTCTTTTTTCTTTTTTTTTTCTTGCCTAAGATGTCTCTCTTTTTTTCTCTTTTCTTTTTCTCTCTTGTTCCTATTTTCTTGCGCTAGAATTCTTTGGAGTCTCTTGTATGATATTAATTGATTTAGACTGGACTTATCTTGCTACTACTATATGCTTATTATGTCCACAAATCACATTTTATTCAATTTTCCTTGTCCAAAAATCTGAATAATTTTTATTTTGCTTAATATAGCTTTTAATTCCCAAGTATCACCTACCCCAAAAGCCCATCTTCTGTGTGACTGAACATAGCTGCTAGAGTCATATTCTCCTCCTGCCATTCTGACTATGACATTTCTTCTCTTTAAGTCACATCAAGTACAAACTTCTCACCTCACCTTATATAATCTCTCTCCCTTCATTGCTCATTTCTCATTTCCTAAACTCTTGAAATTCTCCAAGGCTGTCCTTAACTCCACAGCAAATTGCAGATAACTCTGTTGATCTCAATGTTTATATTTTTGACATCCCTGAACAATGTTATAGTTGCATTTAACAGTACTGAGCACATTGTCTTGATTAATTAATGATATTCCAAATTAAAAAGGCCACTAAAAATAAAATAACCGAACTCTGCATGTGCGTGTCTATGTGTCTGTGTATACAAATGCCTTTTCATCGTTGGACTGTTTCCTGCTGACTCTGGAAGATCCTCAATAGCACACGACATGATATGTTGATTTATCTGTCACAATTGTCACTGCACTGGTAAACAAAGTCTAGGTTTATGAAAAATCTCATCCTTCCAAAATTGATTGCCTACTTTAATCTTTCAAACCATAAACCTTAACCTGTGGTTGAGAAAATAAATCCTTTTCTTAAATTTGCTGTTGTGCTGCTGATAACCCTAAAAAGTGTTTTAGAATATGTACAGGATCTAAGCAGAGCATATTGCATTAAATGAGGCTATTTTTATCAATTACCAACGTTGCTGCTGCATAGGTTTGAAAAGCAAACTGCAGGGATTCTCCATGATAATCTCAGCATATGGAAAACTAGCGATATTTCATATAAATATTCTTTATTTTCCAGGTGTGATGGGGGAATATGAACCAAAAATTGAAGTCCATTTTCCCTACACAGTTACAGCTGCTAGGGGAACTACTGTTAAGATGGAGTGTTTTGCACTTGGCAAGTAAGTACAGTTTCTTTCATAATTAGACAGCATTGTTCATTAAGATGTGACATGCCTAATTTGGGGGTTCATTATTTTGCTGGATTTCATTTTAACAGACAGTCCTTACTGCACACACAAAGTAACCATTTGACTAAGTAGCCAATTACGAATTCCCTGCCCAGCCATTTCTGTGGACAGTAATTCATGCAAGGTAAAATACTCTTTGTCAGAATGAAAAGTAGCGTTCTTATAAACAAAAAAAGGTTTTATTAAAAAGTTTTCTGTTTATCAGACTCACCCATTTATTCACTGTGATAGCACAAATCAGTAAATTCCACTTTTTTTGTGCCAAGTTAGTTTAGTAGGAGTGTAAACAAAATTAATATATTTTTTTCCTAATACGTAGTTTATGTATGAAGAGAACAGCAAAATGTTCTAATTATGTCTTAATATACTTTGTGGCAATTTGTCAATTATCTAATTTCTACCTGACCTACTAGCACTCCTGGACATTAGGGTTTTAATATTCATGTCCAGGGGATTGGTAGTGAGTTTAGGGACAGAAAGGTTTAAGAAATACTTCTTTGCAGTTTCATACACTTTAAATGAGGAGTGAAATAATCCCTGGATGCCATTCAGATTACAGAATACATGATGAAACTAATAACATTATGCAAGGATTTTGTTGTGACAGTTAATATTATCATTGTTGCCAAAATAAGCGTGGCAAAGGTAGTGTATAGACAGAGCTAAACAGCAATGTCAATGATTCAAATAAATTATTTTTGCTTCCACATATGTATGTTGCTAAAAACCAGATGTTCCACCTGTGGCATGTCACTAGAGATATATAAACAAATAGAAAAGATAGACTTTTTCATAAATATATACCACAGTATATACCACAATATATACCACACGTGTGTGGGGGGTGTGTGTGGGGTGTGTGTGTGTGTGTGTGTGTGCGTGCGTGTGTGTGTGTGTGTGTGTGTGTGTACGCCTGCATGCACAGGCAAGAAATCTCACTGTATGTGATAGAAGAATTCAGTTCCTTTTTCTAGTTTCTTTTAGTCATAGTTTTCCCCCCATTCATGCTGACGAATATAATGTATCATGCTTGGTTTTCTGGTTCATAGCTTATCTAAGCACATACAGTTAGTTTCCTTACATCCTGGCCTGCTTTAAGCAATAGCAGACAGATTTGTCTTTGTATCTCTTGTGGTGGAATTTCACAATTCAGTTAGTCTAGGGCCATGCCAGGTGTACATTATCCTCCGTACCAGCTCTTCCTACCTGTTTATCAAAGCAAGAACAAAACATAAGAGGAGAAGAATTTTAAAGCAGTAGTTCAGTTACCTGAGGTTTACCACACCAGATTGCTATGCAAGTCTGGTTTTCCAAAACCTGTCTTCATTTCCTGAGAGAGATATTGTTTCAGGTTTTGGGATTTTTTTTCCGCCCCCAATTGGGTAGTCCTTTTGACCTTCACATGTCACTGGATTTTTGTGTTCAGCAATTTCCCTCAACAATTCCTATTTACTGGCTGGACAAGATTTGTCTAAAACTTTTGTTTCCCTTGTTGCCTGTTTCTCCTGACAGTCTGCAATCGTTTAGCTAAAATCCACATACCCTCAATGACCAGGTCAACAGAGAATATTCATAAATAATTACAGAGGAACTCTGACAATGTTTTCTAATTTTATCCATTTAGGCTCAGTGAAGTTGAAGGAGAGACAGGGCACAGTCTAACCAGTCCAACCAAAATGTTGGAGACCGTAGACCCTGTAGAGGGAGCAATCAAGGCAATGGATTTTGCAAATTCATTCCCCAATTCAATGTAAACAGTGGCTTGGAAAGCAAATATGAGGGGAGAAATTCCATATGGTAAAACATAAGCCTTATGTTTTATATAGTAAAGATACGGACAGAGGTACATGAGAGGGGAGAGAAAAGCAACAACTAGAGAGATTCCCTGAAATGCTGAAAAAAGAGCTGTTTTGTAGAGGTTGGTGGCTCCAGGCTCTCTTCTGTCAGCAGCGCTAACTACTTTTCTGACGGGTCAATAGTTGGCAATGAGGCCCTTTCAGTCTCTTGGCAATGGCTGAAACAGTAACCAGCATGTTATGTTTTTTTTCCTCATTTTTCTGGAATTAAATTGTGGCTGCTGACAGATTCCAAGTCAACTGTCATTTTCCCAGTGAAGAGGAGGTATGCCAAATGTCGTCTTTCACATTGATCACTGACAGGCAAGAAAAGCAGCTACAAATGCTTTCTATCATCAGCACCTTGAGATTTACTAAACCCTCTCAAAAAGTCAGTCAGTATTCAAACAGCCACACAAGGAAGACTAAGTTTGACAGCAAAGGCTTCAATTAACTTATTTCCAGGTTCATATTTGGCATTAACCTATAACAAACAAAAAAAAAGTCCAAAACATCTGAACCATCAAGGAATTTAAGGTTATCTAATAAGTTGACCCCATTTGCTGCTAGTGTAATGAGCAACTATTTTTACCATACACATTCCTTATCTTCTTTTCACAGCCATTAATGCACAATCAAATCAGCTGAGTTAAAATTGCTTTCAACCGGACATGGTAATAATTACATGAATGACATTTCAGGCCTCATTTGAAACCTGGAGGCTGAGGTGGGAAGCAGAAATGCAAGAGATTTCCCGTTCTTTTTCATTTTTGCCCCTATCTCTTATTCCCGATACCTTTTACAGATCTTTTCTTGTTACACTGCAACTGGTGCACATTTTATAACTGAATCTGTAACTAATTAGTTCTTTCTTTATTTAGCATTTTGAGATTTTGTTTTTTGCATTCTTCGTGTAAATAAAACACAAATTATTAGTCTCGAAACTAATGTGCTGCTGCTTTTCTCATGCTTTAATTTAGCTGCCTGACACAGTCCCTCCTCTATCCACTGTAACTGTGAGAATGACAGAGATTCCGCAGAGATTTCCAGTAGCTGGCATTTGGCAAACACTCCAGAAAAAGCCTAGTCTTTAGTTACAGATTAATGATTGATAGTGTTTATTTAGAACTGCCAGTCACTATGTCTGTAGGAATTAAAAATAAATAAATTGGAGCCGAGCACCTTTTTTCTCCAAACTAAAAATCAAATGACTCAATTGCTTGACAGGCAGAAATCTCCTGAAAAGTAATATATTCTGACCCAAACAGTATGTAGCTAGTCCAGTAACAAGTGGAAATATTATTTTACAAATGTCACTTCTAAATGGACTTTGCTGATACTAAACAATTCAAAATACGACAGGAGTGAAATGTCTCAAAATGATGTTATTTGTATTAGATAATGCTGCTCATWATGAGCAGCAGTCATTGGCTAAGAAATCACTGCATAAGTCCATGATCGATGGTGGAGGTATAACAGAAGACATGACAGGCAGACAGAGGAGCCAGAATTAAAATTTACTGTAATAGGTATCAGTGTGTCTTTTGCAATTAGAGATCTGCTGTGATTTGTGGTGTGTATTTATGCTGGCCCGCTTTTACCGAAAGGTTGTTTTTACTGTCATATTCCCACAACAACTTTGTGTTTTGATTACCTCTGCATTTCATATATATTTGCTTATGTAACATACAGCTGTGTTTTCTGCCACCTATATCATTAAGTCATTTGAATTAGGAGCACTTGAAACTTTCATTTTTTTTCTAATATGCCAGAAGATCATATTTTTTTGGAAAAGAAAAAAGTCAAAAAAAGGCTTTCAAGACCTGTCCAAAATTTATACTAAGCATATTATTTATTTATATATATATATCTGTGTGTGTAAATATATATTTGAAAAGGGTCTACTTTGAATATTACTGAATGGAAAAATTCAAAACATCTGCAACCTTCTTGTTCTCTAACTAGCAGTATATCAATATTTTCTTTCAGTTAACATAATTTTCACTACTTGTGACAGGTATCTGTTGTTATTTAAAAAGATAAGCTAGTTTTTGGTAAAACAAATAAATGAGCTTAATCAGGTATTGTTTCTTGTCCAGATTATCTTGGTTCTCTAATAAGACCATCATTCTGATATCTTTTATTATATAAAACAGCAAGACAAATCATGGCCCTGTTCTGTGTGTAGGTTATAGTAAAGAAGCTATGACTTCCCCAGCTGACATACTTGCACAGATTAGAGTATTCCTGACATTCCCTGCTCCATTAATGCAATTTCTCTAGCACTGCCTGCTGTCATAGGGTGCTGCCTTTTGCATTTTCTCTCATATAATGCTGAATTCATCTGCAAGAGCATCTGAGAGTAACTGGTTAATTACTTCATTTCTTTTTTCATGTACTTTTTCAAAGAGAAGAATTCTATTGGCTTCATTTTGCTCCCCATTAAAAATATGAAAATCATGGTGCTGATAGGTAAAATGACTTTAATTTCTGTCCCCACCATATGCCATATTCAGTAATGAAGTTCTTCCAGTAACTGCACTCAGATAGAGCATTCTTAACTTTAGCATTTCCTGACTTTGGAAATGTATTTATCTCATAAGTGCCTTTAATGCTATGTTTCTGACATGGGACTTAAAAGCAGGAATAGATGGAAATAAGTGTTTTTAAAGAGCCTCAAAATGAACAAGTTTTCACAATTCAAACAACAACAAAGGACTGTTTGTCCAAGCTGGCGTGAAGTGCTGTAAATTACACCCCTCTTGAATGAGCACAGACTCTTGCCTCCAGAGGAAAGAAGCACAACAAAAAGGAAAAATGCCAGTAATATATAGGTCCTTTTTCCTTTTTTTTTTTTTTTTTTTTTATATATATTTAAATTGGTTTCTATTTTCCCATTAAAATAATCCTTCTACAGTCACTCTCTCACACAGATTTTTTAATGCTGAATTGTGCGTAAGGCACTCACCTTGTATCATCCTCATACTTCAACCTTTTTCTCACTTCATTTTTTGGCCATGCATTGCACCATGCAGCAGCTTCTATTTTACTCTCTGTATAAACCTCATACTTCATTACTTTGCCCAGCCAGAAATATATATATGTTTGTCTTATGATAGTGCCAACAGCCAATTTTGAGTGGATAATTACATTTTATTTCTCATCCGAACAAATTGGAGGATGTGGGCTACACTTTTTGTCACCAGGCGTTGTCAATTTGAGTACCAAGTTAAGACTGGTATACTTTGCTTTTAAAATAGATCCCTGGCCCATGTGGATCCTCTAAAAGATTGCTTTGCTGAAAAAATGTAAAGTTTTATGCATCCTTTTTTCACTATAGTTGTTTTTTAACCACATAGATCAGCAGATAGATTTTAATCAAAAGAATCAATAAACAACAGTGTTGACAACCAATTTTTCTTACATTCCATATGCTTGTGTTTTCTGCATTTTGAAGAGATTGTTTTATGCTACTGCTATTTTTGTATAACAGAAACATTTATACAGTATATCAATATTCTTTGTATATGCTAGCTTAGGTCACTTTAGTAATGTCAAGACTATATTTTTTTGTGAAGTATTCTTACTTAAAGATAAGAATAAAATAGAGATATTGACTTCTTTTTATTACTGAATTATGGTGAGACTGTTRTGATAGAAGCATTGTTCATGTTGTTAATGTTGCTTTAATAATTCCATTGTAAACTCTGTTTTGAAGAGATTTATAGCTCAGTCATAAATATTCATCCCGTCTGTAATATGGGCTGCAAGAACTCAGTTGATAGCCCATTTTTAAATCTTGCTTTCTAAATGAGATAAAATAAAAAAGAAGGTGAAATTACATATATTTAAATCACACAAGTGAATGAAGTTAAGTGACCCATAGTCTGCAAAATGTTCTAAAATGTTCTCTTGAAATGACAAACTCTTTGAATCAATTCTGGTTAGTAAATATCTTACATTTTCAAATCCATGGAATATAAGACTTTATATTATCCCCTTGACCTGTTTTTTTAACTGAGATTTCTAATTGTTATTCAAGATTTTATTAAAAATATAGTTATTTATTTTCTGTCAGCGTCAATATTTTCCTTACAGACTATATAGTTGTACAGAGAGCTTACTGTAGCTTTTACAATACACAAAGAAAGGAAAAAAGTATTTGGGTAAATAAATATGATATCTGAGCAAAGGTCAGGGAGATAATATAAAAGATTGGTATGAACTAGTGAAGGGCGTTTGACTGGAGCTTAGGAAAATTTGTGTCACCAAAATTAGACTAGAGTGTAGTCTCTAGGTGTAGCCTAGCCTAGGTGTAGTCTCTTGGTGGCCGTGAAATATCTGAAGGAAAGAAGTTAATTTTGTTTGAGTGCCTCATTAAGACAATAACAGAGTACAATGGCTATAGAGAAAGTTTCTAACTATCACAAATCTTTTTGCAGGTGGAGAGAGATGGACTTTGAAAGTGCTCATGTTAAATGAATGTTTATTGTGGGGTCTGGTCAGCATTTGGCAAATAGTATAATTGAAATGAAGATGAGAGTAATTTCAAAAAAGAAGGAATGTTAAAGACATTTTAGAAGTGCATCTTTGGTCAAAACCCCTGTGAAGGTTTTATAGTGCTGTATTCTTGGTTCTTGTTTTTCTTCCTCTGAACTTTAGCTCTATGTGATTCCTTCCAGAAACAAAAACTCAGACAATCATCCTAAAGTAATGAGTCACAGATCGAGGTTGCATATTTCTCTAGCTAGCAGCCTCACTTTTCTGTCTGGTATCTCAAAAGAAGCTTCCAGTATTTCCCCCATATCATTTCTTAATTGCAATGGACAAAACATAACCCTTCCCGCTATTCAGATTTGAAAAAAAATATGGCTTTTCCTTTCAGTCCAGCAGTTAAACTGTGCTCCAGGCTTTCCATAGCTCAGTCGCTCACTTTTATCCTTCTGTTGTCCAGTCTTGACAAATCCAGTATTACCTTGGTTATATCATCCATATTGTTGCAGAAACGATATTCGTGTGTTTTCTGTAGACGTCTGTGTTCGGTGTGGGTTCAGACCCAGCAGGGCACATCTCCTGCTATGAACTGTGAAGAAAAGCAGACAGGACCTTCCCAAAATCTGACTACCTCTCACTAATCCAGTGTCAAAAAAGGTCTCATGAGGATTGCTATTCCAAGATCAAACTCTTTTCTGACATAAGGCTCCATAATATAAATCTGTGTTGCTGCCTTCTGCTCCAGCCCTGGTGTTATGCCAAGGAGCAGCAGAACCAATGCACCGATCACAGTTTAAAACACACTCACAGCTAACTTCTGTTAATTATGTTACACTGAATCCCAAGGGCAACAGGATGAGTGAGGGGTCAAGGTGGCAGGCTGCTGAATACCAGAGGAACAGAACTTGGATGCAAAACAATACTAACATCTGTGATATAAAATGGGTTTCACTTTTTTAGAGGTAACTAAAGCAGTTCTTTGGACCATTTCTTTGGGGTATGCCAGCAGATCTTTGTAGTTTGCTGCAGTCAGAGATACAGCTCAGAAACGTTGTCTGAAGAAACATGACCATTCAGCACCAGTAGCTCCTCCTCTTTAGGCATTATATTTTGGAGATGATTTAAGTCTCCTTGTACTTTTGAATGAACATGCTTGGCTGTGCCCCCAATAATGGTGACACACAGAGACATCCGGGATATTACAGATAATCCAATTCTATACTCAAGATATTCAGTGCACATTAACAACTGCCATTTCCACTGATTTCCTTGTGCTAGTAGCGCACACATTCTTATTCTCTGTACTGGAACTTCTGGCCAAAACAAAATATGAAAGAACATGGTGAATCATTATATTGAGTTTGTGATTGATAAATGAAGGATAGAGGGTTGAGGAGTTCTAAACAGATTTTAAAGTTTTAAGGCAAAGAGAAAGCTAATTTTGACTTGTCTGAGCATGATAATGACATGGCAAGATCCCATGGAACAAATCATTCTAGATTCTAAAGATCCAATTCCATGTTGGAACTAGGGATTCCTATAGTCAGTGTTTTGCCTACATATGGGAGAATTGCCATGTGAAACACATGGAGCCAGTGGGCTGGAATTTTAGCATCTTACGTGTTAAGGAAATTGTAGTGTAGAAGTCCACTGGTAGTAATTTGCCTTCACCTCCCAAAATGATTCTTATTTCGATATTTCACTTTTTATCTACAGATGTCAAAACGTTAAAATGGCTATATCATTTTTTTAAAAGAGGCAAACTGTGGCATAGGGGAATAAAATAGAATGATTTTCCGAAGATCAAACTTCAGTCTAAAGACAAAACCTGGTATAGGAATAGATGTTTTCCAAATCACATAGCACAGAATCACAGAATCACTGACGTTGGAAGGGACCTCTGGAGATCATCTAGTCCAACCCCCCCGCTCAAGCAGGGTCACCTAGAGCACATTGCACAGGATTGCGTCCAGGCGGGTTTTGAATATCTCCAGAGAAGGAGACTCCACCACCTCTCTGGGCAACCTGTTCCAGTGCTCTGTCACCCTCACAGTGAAAAAGTTTTTCCTCATGTTCTGATGGAACTTCCTGTGTTTCAGTTTGTGCCCGTTGCCTCGCGTCCTGTCGCTGGGCACCACTGAAAAGAGTCTGGTCCCATCCTCTCGACACCCTCCCTTCAGATACTTGTAGACGTTGATAAGATCTCCTCTCAGCCTTCTCTTCTCCAGGCTAAACAGGCCCAGCTCTCTCAGCCTTTCCTCACAGGAGAGATGCTCCAGTCCCCTAATCATCTTTGTAGCCCTTCGCTGGACTTGCTCCAGTAGTGCCACATCCCTCTTGTACTGGGGAGCCCAGAACTGGACTCA